>NC_140177.1:26469306-26604306 GCF_963971535.1 Notolepis coatsorum | reverse complement strand
AGAATTGGTCATTTTCATGAACTAATTCAATTTATACGTGTGTGTCCCTAAGTCTAAGCTCTCTGACTGAAAGGCTAATGGGTCACCTGGGTTAATGACAACACTGGCATGGGGGATTCTACAGAGACAGTTACTCACATGTTATCCTTTGGCTCAGAGAGAGAGAGAGAGAGAGAGAGAGAGAGAGAGAGAGAGAGAGAGAGAGAGAGAGAGAGAGAGAGAGAGAGAGGCAGCGAGAGAAAGAGAGACAGAGGCAGAGAGAGACAGAGAGAGAGAGACTGAGGCAGAGACGGAGATGGAGACAGAGAGAGACAGAGAGAGGGATTTGGCTCCAAACACAAGGTCATCATTGGACAGAACTGACTGCTTCATAGAGCTGATGGAGTGTGTTTCAGAGTAAATGACTGCTTCGTAGAGCTGATGGAGTGTGTTTCAGAGTAAATGACTGCTTCGTAGCGCTGATGGAGTGTGTTTCAGAGTAAATGACTGCTTCGTAGAGCTGATGGAGTGTGTTTCAGAGTAAATGACTGCTTCGTAGCGCTGAAGGAGTGTGACTCAGAGTAAATGACTGCTTCGTAGAGCTGATGGAGTGTGTTTCAGAGTAAATGACTGCTTCGTAGAGCTGATGGAGTGTGTTTCAGAGTAAATGACTGCTTCGTAGAGCTGATGGAGTGTGTTTCAGAGTAAATGACTGCTTCGTAGAGCTGATGGAGTGTGTTTCAGAGTAAATGACTGCTTCGTAGCGCTGATGGAGTGTGTTTCAGAGTAAATGACTGCTTCGTAGCGCTGATGGAGTGTGTTTCAGAGTAAATGACTGCTTCGTAGAGCTGATGGAGTGTGTTTCAGAGTAAATGACTGCTTCGTAGAGCTGATGGAGTGTGTTTCAGAGTAAATGACTGCTTCGTAGAGCTGATGGAGTGTGTTTCAGAGTAAATGACTGCTTCGTAGAGCTGATGGAGTGTGTTTCAGAGTAAATGACTGCTTCGTAGCGCTGATGGAGTGTGTTTCAGAGTAAATGACTGCTTCGTAGAGCTGATGGAGTGTGTTTCAGAGTAAATTACTGCTTTGTAGCGCTGATGGAGTGTGATGATGAGCTACTGGGGCCCAGCCAGCGGGTGGATCACTCAGCTCACACTGGGAGTAAATAGTGCAAAAGGCCCTTTTGATGACATGGAACAAGTTGATCCGAACGTCTACATGCTGCAAGGACAGCTCTGCACAGTCACGTCTGCCTCCATCAGGACTGAATCTAACACAAAGCCACTCGGTGGATCTCATCCTACTCAATAAGTAATACGGTATTGTATTTGGTGTCCGGTGCACGGTGATCACTTTGTCCTTGCGTGGTCTGTCCGTGTAGCGTGTACACATCCTCTATTCATTTGACAAGCGGCCGCGTTTCTTGCTTTTGGCACGCATGAGTAAGGGAAAACCCGTCACCTGGACAGGAAACTGTCTGATGATCATCCTCTCTCTCTCTCTCTCTCTCTCTCTCTCTCTCTCTCTCTCTCTCTCTCTCTCTCTCTCTCTCTCTCTCTCTCTCTCTCTCTCTCTCTCTCTCTCTGTCTCAGACACGGTCTCTCCGTCGCTGCGGCTGCCCAGTCTGGGACGAGGCCTGACGTAAGAATTGAAGCCAGGTTAAGTTAATACTATTCAAACCCCAGTTCAAACGGTGCCTGTGCATATTAAAGGGCACATTGTGGCGGGAGGCGGAGGGCATGACTTCACTAATGCTCGGGAGTGGAAATATCCCCTTTGACCTTTCATGAAAAAAAATTCATGAAAGAAAATAAATATAAAAACAGTCAAAGATTCCTTCCTTATTTAGCTTCCATTAGACTGCACTGCTCTGAAACGGCACTGCTCCTTTGTACCAGCGGCCATCGGGCTCCACAACAGTGGGCAGGGAGCGCTGCCAGCAGCCGGAGAACTAACGGCAGCAGAACTCGAGAACTACTAGGAATGTCTGATCACTGAGTGTGTCTGACTCTCACCTAAACTGCACGGACTACAACGTATGACGTATATCACACCGGTTAGGGTACCTTATATATACTGCACCTGTGTATACTGTGTATACTATACTTACTCATAGTATATATTTAGATTCTAGTGTTTATTGTAACCATATTTATTGTAATGTATAATATATAACTGATATATATATATATATATTATATACAGACCCTCATCTGCACCTTTGATCGCACTGCCTACTTGCTCATATGCGTATATTCAGAGTTAATTATATTGTTTACATTGCCTTTTTTTTATCCACTTTTTCTCCTCTTTTTCTATTTTTCTCCCATCCCAATTTCGCTGTGCCAATTCTCCCCTCCCCTGTCTTGAACGTTGCTCGCATATGCCCCCCACTGGCCGGTTGTAGGGAGGATAGAAGCCTTGCATCACATGTCCCCTCCGATACATGTGGAGGCAGCCTGTCACATCTTTTCACCTGCCAGCGCGGACTCTCATTGGCGAGGTGTAACGTGTGGGAGGCTCACACTACCCCCGCCATTTCCTGTCTCTGCTGTGCAGGCGTCCCCCAACCGACCTGTCCAGATTACTATCCATCGACTTCCACCCGCTAACTCTGCTAATGAGTTAGTATGACGGCCGGCCCAAGCCGGAGGCAACACTGACAGCCGGAGTCGAACCCGGTGTCTCTTGCATTGGTGACGAGCGCAATGTCCGCTGCGCCACCCAGCCGCCCCTTACATTGCCTATTTTTACTTTTCTACTGTACTATAATTTTATTGCCTGCATTATGTCTTCTACTATTACCCTGCCCATACCTGTATCGCCCCTTCCCCCTCCCCTGTGCTGCTATGATGCCTAAATTTCCCCAAGGCGATCAATAAAGGGGGCGACAGTGGCTCAGGAGGTAGAGCGGTCGTCTGGTAGTCGGAAGGTTCCCGGTTCGATTCCCGCTCCTCCCGGGCAGCGTGTCCATGCGTCCTTGACCCCTAACTGCTCTCGATGAGCAGGTTGGCACCTGGATAAAAGCGCTATATAAATGCACCACTTACCATTTAAAGGAATATCTTATCTTATCTTATCTTAAACAGAATCAGTACGACGGACCCATATGAAAGGAGGCTAACTCACCATACATTTGTTGGGCTTTTCCCCAGAGTGGACCCTCATGTGGATGAGCAGCTTGTAGCGGGCGTTGAAGGGCTTGTGACGCCGCACGCAGCCAGCCCAGAAACAGGCGAACTCCTCCCCCTTGCGCTGGTCAATGTGCGCCTTCTCGATGTGCCTCACCAGCTCCTCCTGATGGCCGTACGCGGCACTGCAGTCGATCCAGCGACACGGCTGGCCCTGTTGGTCCCCCGACGCCGTGTCCTGCCCCAGGGCTCCCGGGAGCCGCGGGGACCGGAGGCCGCCGTCCTGACCGGGGTGATTGTTCCCGAGGCCCTGGTCCCCTCGGAGGGGCTGGCTCAGGTGAAACAGGTCCCCCTGCTGGCCGCTGAGTTGATACAGCTCCCCGTCGCATGGCAGGAAGTCGTCCCTTGGCTCCTGTTTTATCGTGCGGTACTCGTCCTCGAGCTCCCGCTGCAGCTGGGGACACTTGTTGAGGGACATCTGGCCCCCGAGGGCGGCACTGAGGGAGGAGGACGAGGGCGGGTATAAAGAGGACGAAGAGGAGGTAGAGGAGAGCGACGGTGAGGGCGAGCAGAGGGAGGGAGAGGTGGCGGAGGCGGAGAGCTGGTAGGAAGCGGCGGGGCCGGGCTGGTGGTAGCCGTCCAGCCTCTGGGGGCTGTGTTTGGGCTCGGCGTGTGCCGCGGCGAAGCCCTCCGCTGTCTTGTTCACGTGGGATCCATTGGCCTTGTACGAGGAGCAGAGGAGAGAGGTGAGGTCTCGCCCCAAGGAGGTGAGAGACAGGGAAGTCCTCGGAATGCGGCACATGCCCAGGGACCCCGAGTGGATGGATGGAACCGGATGGCAGAAGCCCCCGGGGGACAACGGAGCCTGGAGGTCCTCCGTGTCCTCGAACACGCTGCCGAAGCCAGGCAGAGTTAGCTGGGCGTCCGGCGGTCCCAGGTCTGGGGGCCACATGCTAGCCCCCACTCCCGCTCCTCCAGCGAGGGGCTCCGGTATTGAAATCGCAAGGTACCGAACCAGATGGACCAGATGTCGAGGCTGTCTTAAGTCTCCATTGTCACCAGGACGTTCCGGAGCATATTCTGTTACTCAGAGATGATAACATGGAATGCAGGTCACTCGATATGCTGCTGCCGACCGTCCTCATGTTCGTTACATCCATGAGCTTCTGTCACACGATCCCACCTGCTGCGTGGTCAGTCATCTCCTCTGTGCACTGAGGGAGACAAAAGATATTAAATGAGACCATTGTATTTACACTCCGTAACACGCCAGATTCTTCATGAATTGGATTGGCCACAGTGACTCGGATCTTGTTCTAATTCCTCATTTCCAAAATAGCTTTAAAGCAACAATGGGACAATTAATCAAGTTCTGGAGCGCGTACAGAGCGGATTGAGAGCACAGGCGCTTCAACGCGACCCCTTCGCTGCTCTAGACTCAAATGGTCTGGTGAGACACGACACTAAGATAAGATAAGATATTCCTTTATTGATCCCCTTGGGGAAATTCAGGGTGTATAAGCCGTGCTTATATATCAATACTGAGCCGTGCTTCGTGTTGTGTCTCCCCAGACCATTTGAGGCTAGATGCTTAACAGGTTCAGTGCCAGCGGTCGCTATGGGCGTTGGGCCGTTGTGTGCCAGAGCTCTGTTCAATGGGAATAAGTTCCGGTGTTTGCAGTGCTAAATCTATATTAAATATTATAGCTATGGATTTAATAACAACGTCGATTGTCAGTGAGTTTCTTCCGGTCAACATGCAAAAAACAGATACTTTTTTCATCCATACATTTCCGTTTTATACCGTGGTGAATATGAGTATAGTTTTAGAGTGATCCTGTGTAATTTTAGGACCCCTTCTCTTCTCCCTCTACACTAAATCACTGGGTAACATTATCACGTCTCATGGCTTCTCCTACCATTGTTATGCCGACAATACTCAACTCTTCCTCTCCTTCCCTCCCTCAGATATCCACGTCTCTGAGCGGATCTCGGCCTGTCTGTCCGACATCTCCATCTGGATGACGACCAACCACCTCAAACTGAACCTAAGCAAAACAGAATTGCTCCACCTGCCGGCCAAATCCTCCCCCCTGACCGACCTTTCCATCACAGTCGAGAATGCAGCTGTGACCGCGTCCCCGACCACCAAGAACCTTGGTGTTGTCCTTGACGACCAGTTGAACTTCTCTGCTCACATCGCAGCGACAACCAGAACCTGCCGATTCCTCCTGAGCAACGTCAGAAGGATCCGCCCCTTCCTGACAAAAGAAGCCACCCAACTCCTCGTCCAATCAACAGTCATCTCCCGCCTCGACTACTGCAACGCACTGCTCGCTGGCCTCCCAGCCACTGCCACTAAGCCTCTTCAACTCATTCAGAACGCAGCGGCCCGCCTGATCTCAAACCTACCGAAGTCGGCCCATGTCACCCCACTTCTTAGGGACCTGCACTGGCTCCCCATTGCTGCACGAATCCGCTTCAAGGCCCTCGACCTAGCATACCGTGCGGCAAAGGGAACCGATCCCGCCTACCTCCGGTCAATGGTCTCTAACTACACACCCTCAAGACCCCTACGCTCTGCATCTTCTGGCCGCCTCAGACCTACTCCTATCCAAGCTCCGGGAGGGTCATCAAAGAGAAGCCGCCTATTCTCAGTCCTTGCCCCACAATGGTGGAATGAACTACCCACCCCAGTTAGGACAGCCGAAACACGTCCAATCTTTCGCCGTCGACTAAAGACGCACTTCTTCAACCATTATCTGAATAAAAAAAATAAAAAATAAAAATAAAAAAATCTAACCCTAACTAACCGTACTGTCATGCACGGTAAACTAATAAACTAACCTACACTGTAGCACTCAACACTTTGATGAACATTGTTGCTCAGCTGATAGAGTTTTTGTGAGTGATTGTGCCCTTCCTGATGGCTTGTCGTACAGAACTTGTAAGTCGCTTTGGATAAAAGCGTCAGCTAAATGACTAAATGTAAATGTAAATGTAATCCCAGGAAACTCCGGCAAACAGCGTTTCAGTGCATTTCATTATAAATCGTGCCATTTCTCGCCTGATTATTGAATCAATCTGAAATCAACGCTAGATTATCTGTATTATGTTTCATCATGCATGCACGAAAGGGTGGGGGGGGTTCTATGCTTCGAGCGCCACCAACGGCATACATTACACAGTAGGCCTACATTACAGACACACGCTGCGATCGCGGGAAAAAAATCATCGGATCAACGCAAGATTGATAACATAGTCCTTACCTCGTCTATGATGTACTGCAAAAAGAATAATCCAATTATCTGATCGCCATTCCAAATACTGATTGCGGTCGTGTGTCCAACATTCATCCACCAAAACATATGAACCGGCGGTGCTCGAGTGTCCCCAGTCCGTGTGTTATAACGTTACTCATGCCCGAGAAGGAAAACCTGGACCGGACTTCTTAGATCAGCGTACAGCCCAAGCCAGAGGCTTTCCAATGATGTGCAATACCGGCCGCAAGGCGTTAGGCGATGGTATTGGCCGTTTGCGATCTCAGAGCCATTCCCAATGATAACATCAGGCTGGATGGATGAATTATGAATGGATATAGCGAATAAAAGAAATAACAATTAAAACCCGACTTTTCTCGGGTTTGGCGCTCAAGCGATGGCGAGTTAACCCGACTTATCTTGGGCCTGGCGCCGAATGTGTTAAGAGTCTTGTCTCCCCAGACCATTTGAGGCTAGAGGCTTAAGAGTCGTGTCTCCCCAGACCATTTGAGGCTAGAGGCTTAAGAGTCGTGTCTCCCCAGACCATTTGAGCCTAGAGCAGCTAAGGTGAGTGTTGCGTTGAAGCTCCGGTGGTCTCAACGTGTTCCGTACACACTCCAGAACATAAAAAAAAACATTTAAAAAAAGAAAAAAAACACACAGTGTCGCTTTAACTCAGTTTAGTATGACAAGTGCCATGAATGGATGAAGCACAAAACTGGCTCACACTCTTAATGTTCCTCCCTCCTTTCCAGCCCCCTTGCAACCCTTTATCCAATCATCGACAGCAAATCGACCGAGATGACCATTAAAGACTATCAAGGGATAGGGGGAAAAAATCAAACCAAAACAAACAGGGACGGCCCATCCCCCCTCGTCAACAGGCCTCAATCAAAATGACTGCCGGTCCGGGACGCCGTTGGCATGTGTATATTTGGTTTCCTTTGAGGTGCCGTAGGTTGTCAGGCCCTATGGTTCGCCATGGCAGGCGTCGAGGGCCACCCCAGCCGGGGGAACAGGAGGGCGTTTGTACGGCAGCAGATTGTGTGGAACCTGGTCCAGAGGAGACCGCTGGTCTGGAGCCGCCGGTGCGGAGAGAGGGTGAGTAATGGACCACATCTCTCCGCTAACTAACCAGCTGCACAGGGGCCTGGAAAAACGGGAGGCCTCTCCGGAGAAACCTGCCCCCCTGCCACCTGACCCGCACACACAAAGCCCCTCCGTACCTCGCACAGTAGCACCACTGTGCGGTGCTCGTTTAGCGCTCGTCGAGATCCAGTGTTTTGATTTACACCGCTCTGTGTCATCCGCAGCATATCGATGATCTCATTTACACCAGGAACCGTTGCCACTCTGTAATTGGCCGCGGGAGTGATTCAGCGGGGATTTAACGGTGTTTCTTTACGAGCCAACGGCCAACACACCGGAGACGAGGGGTATGTAAAACTACTGTAGTTATATTAGCGGAGGAAGGAGGTACTAAGTGTAGGTTTATGCCCATGGTTTCCTGGTATACTACGGTTTATAGTTTTATGATTCTTCCAGTAAATCGCTGGAGTTCCCCTCACAAGAGTCACGTCGCGACCTCAGTCATGGGAACTGTGGTCGGCTGCTAATTAGAGAGGCTGCCGCTCACGGCCTGATGTCTATCTGTGGACCGAGATCGGCGGCGCTAATGACTCGTGGAGCACGTGGACGTGATTAGACGGAAGTGTGTTCGGAAATATGTGTATTATTCATATAGGTTACCTGAGGGGGGGGGGGGTAGAATTCCATTGTGACATCATCATCAGAACGGTAAGTTCTCACAATTCAAAATCTCACACTGTGTGTGGGGTCGTGACCCTGGAAGGGTTAATAACACAATACCTGTGTTAGCTTCGCTACCCAAGATGCACCTCTGACGTGAGAAAACCGCTGGACTACAGCATCAGCCTATGAACTCATTTGATTAAGTGACTAATCTGCTTCTCGATGTAATAATATCTCAGCCTGAGGGAGTGAAGCGTGAGTAAATACAGCTGCATTTTGGGGAAAAGGGGATTTTTTAAACTTTTTATTTTTTTTACAGTAACCAGCTGGGCATCAATTCAAAGATGACTTTGGTCCTGATCCAGGAAGAGGAGGCAGACAGTAAAACTGAGGAAAGTGTCCCACAAAGCCTCTACTTACCCAGCGAACTTTATAAAATGGCCAGCATCTCATATGGTGTCTCTTAAAGACTTGCTCACTAAGGTTAGCTAAACACAGCTGTGGCATTTCACTGTGTACTTGTCTGAACAATAAGCATTTTGGTTCTTAAATTAAATACTTGTTTTGTACCATGGAGACATGGGGGGGAGGGAAAAAAAGGCTTCTCGTTGAAATAAGTGGTTTGACTGCAGTATATACAGATATTCTTTGTTGCATAACTTCAAGTTAAAATAAATAAGTCTATTGTTGCTCAAAGCTTAACATTATGAGTTTATGTCATCAACCATCAATGTTAAAGTAATACTCCCCAACGTTTTTATATGAATAAATGTCTGTTTTTGCTACTCTCTACCACAGTAGTGATTCCAGATATACTCAGTTCACTCAGTGTTTTTACATTCGCTATGTTTGCTACTCTCTAAACGCTGGTGTCTGGCAGGATGTTCCCGGGAGGGATTCATCCGGCGCACAGGAAGTGATGCGTTTTACACCCGTTTGTTTTAATAAATAGAAGAGGAACTCAGTAGTTAGTGTGACTTTTCAAGATATACAGCGAGTAACTGCAGCACAAAACCCCCCAGCTATTACAGCTTATCACCGATAAACTTATCAACAAAACAAAATCGCAGATTACTACTTTCAATTTGGTGATGAAAGTGAATGTCAATCTAGGTCCATTACAAATACATGATCACATTTTATTTCGTTTTATGTTCTAATATGTTTTAATATGTTCTACCGGGACAGATGTAAATGGAGAAGAAAATAAAAGTCCATATTATGGCAGAAGGGAAGGTTTCTTTTTCCAAAATGCTGTGCAGTCGATGAAAATATATCTTGACTCTCTTTTTTGGTGGTATTTCTTGTTTTGAATTTGTGTTGTGGGGGTTATATTGCCTTTGGTTATTTGTATTAATTTCATATGTGAAAAACGTGGAAAAATAAAATAAAATAAATGTAAAAAAAAAAGAATTATTAAATAAAATATAATTCCTGTTTTTACAAAACCAAATCTGCTTTCATTTGTTTCCTAACCTAAGACCAAACGTGTGTGTGGTTCTATTTTAATAACAAAAACCCAATGTTTTACAAATCTGTACAAAATGTTCACAAATTCAACCATTTGGAAACTAATGTAATTTAGAACAAATCCCATACAAACACAAAACAGTAGGTCTCCCGCCGTCATGAAGAAGGACACGCACATCCCCATGTCCAGGAGGACGGAACAAACACACCTTGAAGATTAGAACACAGAGATCTGAACACCAAACAGATCCCAGGACTTTTATTTTCTGCAGTGGTGGCGTTTGGAGTAACAAGGCTCCTTCTCAGAACTCTGTTAAATAAAATATAAATAAATAAATACAAGTTGTCGTCTTAAATAACCATGTTCCAAAACCATGTGACACAACACACCACCTGTTACACATTGATATCAGTTAAATGGCAGCAGACAATACATTTCATATTTTATATATCAGGGGTGTAAAAAGTACCCAGAAATTAAGTGAAAGTATGGGTACCGTCTCAAAATCTGAGTATCTGACTAAAAACACACTTGGGTAAAAGTAAAAAAGTTTCTACTTTTAAATGTACTTAATACTAAAAAGTAAAAGTAAAAACTTTTTTGTATTGCAAGGGATAGACCAGTGGTCTGAAACTCATTCCATCGTGGGCCAAGTTTTCATTTTAACTACACATTGCACCAGCTGAGTTAGTTGAAGAGGTGAGCCAATTAGTGAAATCATCAGCTGGTGTTTAGGCAAGGCTGGAATGAAACCAAGCATACACTCACATAAGAACCAATCAGCATGGGTATGGGCGGGTTAATTTTCCATTGATGGGGATTTGATTGGCTGCTTTTTTTTTAAGTGCGGCCGCAGGATTAATAAGTTAATAACGTTAACGTTAGTTCGGCCAGAGAAACAAATATATTACTAATTAAAATGGTTGGACCTGCGAGATTTGTACTTTGTACTTTACACCCCTGTATGTAACGGATGGTACCGTGAGGCGCAGTCACAATGGACGGTGTGCTATGAGTTAAACTCACTCTCACCCTTAAATCTGTCAGGTGACACAAAGGAGGCCCCCCAGGCACTGTGTGTGTGTGTGTGTGTGTGTGTGTGTGTGTGTGTGTGTGTGTGTGTGTGTGTGTGTGTGTGTGTGTGTGTGTGTGTGTGCGTGCGTGTGTGCGTGCGTGCGTGCGTGTGTGTGTATGTGCGTGCGTGTGTGTGTGTGTGTGTGTGTGCGTGTGTTGAGAATTGCTGCAATGTCAAAGAGAAAAGCCAAACAAATTGCCAAATATTGCTCTGTCTCAGCTATTATTGGCAGTGTAGCCGTGTGGAGAAGGAGGTGCTATGTGTACCCTTAAGTGTTCAGTGCTGCTTGGCTCCGATATATTTGATTCCCTGTTTATGTAATATAATTTGTGGAACCAAATAAAGTATTCAAATGTACGTGTGTGTGTGAGTAGTATTAAATTATTATTTTTAATTCCAAGCACCTCTATAACCGGGTCGTGACTTGTTGGCCAAGCTGCAATGCCGGAACTTTCCATACATTTCAAGTCAAGTTGTTTATAAACCTAACCCTTATCTTAACCCTAACTTTAACATAACCCTTATCTTAACCCTAACTTTAACATAACCCTTATCTTAACCCTAACCTTAACCTAACCCTTATCTTAACCCTAACCTTAACATAACCCTTATCTGAAACCTAACCATAACCGAACCCTTATCTTAACATTACCCTAACCCTTACCATAACCCTAACCTTAACCTAACCCTTACCATAAGCCTAACCTTAACACCTTACCTTCAGTGGAGACCTTACATCCCACCCTAATCTAATATAGAGATGAAAAAAACAATTGTTGGTATAGGAGAGTCTGCGCGATATGAGCGAATGTCGTTTTCTGAGTGACCCCCCATTGTTGAAACAGACATTTATTGTCACCTGCTGATTTTGAAGTCTACTGCGTAGGCTGATCCGACAACATCACACTGTTGTTTAGGTTATAAGACAACAGTATTTTATTCAGCCTACCTTACATAAAAGCAACTTAGGAAGGCTTTTGACCTTTACAAATGTCTTCAGAGTTACTTGAAAAACGATTTCCCATGACCCACCTTTGGGTACCGAACCAGTCTTAAAGAAGCACTACCATACCACTGGATCTACCAGTTCAATAAATAAAAAGTCACAATAAATCATTCACACATTTTCTTTTCTCAGAGACATCGGTGATCAACTGAAACAGACCCCTCTACCGATCAATATGTGACTGCAACTGACTGTTGTCCTCCACCACCACCACCACCTACAGTACCTGTAGACGGAGAGATAGGGGATGTCCTACTGGGTCCTAATGTCCTCCAGAACCTTCCAAATAGCTATCTTGCCTCTTGGTGTGTACCCTGCGTTCCTTTGGAGTGTACTTTGTGCACGTCCTCAGATATTAACGCTACGCATCCGTGAGATGCAATGAAGCACGTCACCAGTGGGGGGCAGTGTGGATGTGACAGGCAGGTCAGCGGCAGGAAACAGGCTGAAACTACAACAACAATGGCCGAAGGTTTTGAAGAGAAAACTATAGGGATGGCTAGTGTGACGTCACAAATTAGTCTAGTCCAGGGGTGGGCAATACTTTTTTACAAGGGGCCACATAAGAAACCTGAACTGTGTTGGAGGGCCGAACCAATGATAACTTGAACTTAATTCTGCTCAATATTCATTATCTCCCATTGTAAAATGTAGTAAATTATATATTTTGATTAGCTGCTACTGGTAATCAGAAGAATAAACATATAGAAATATAGAAGTAATACACAGTCAAAACTAAAACAATCATTACATCAGTGTTCCATTTTATTTTCAACTTGTTAATCTTCACAAACACTGAAGATATGTTTTGCAGTATGTTAAAATACATGCAATTGATCAACTTTATACAAAAAGCAATACATGCTTTAGATTTTTTTTCAGTTATTTTTACTTGTATGAGTAACTAGAAGGGATATGAGGACTGTGTGTGTGTGTGTGTGTGTGTGTGTGTGTGTGTGTGTGTGTGTGTGTGTGTGTGTGTGTGTGTGTGTGTGTGTGTGTGTGTGTGTGTGTGTGTGTGTGTGTGTGTGTGTGTGTAAGGAGGGATATGAGGACTGTGTGTATGTGTAAGGAGGGATATGAGGACTGTGTGTGTAACTAGGAGGGATATGAGGACTGTGTGTATGTGTAACTATAGGAGGGATATGAGGCCTGTGCACAGTATGTGTAACTTTTTACTGTAACTTTTTCTCTCCAGTGAGAGAAATCCAGTCTGGCTTGGGTTTTATCAAGTGCATTGAAATCTGGCTTTCTGTCACTTTATCCTGTATTCTCTTCAAAAGTCCAAAATGTTTCCCCATCATGTTTGGACAACCATCCGTTGTCACACCGGCCAGCTTGTCCCATTTAAGTCCCAACTTGTCCAAACATGCATTTACCTCCGTGAACAAATCACGTTATGTACATCGCAGCTCTCATCCAAAGCCAGGGATAAATAGTCAAAGTTGACTGCACTGTTCTTCAGCTGAAGCTCCAGATTTTGTGCGATGTCCTCACTCCTCAACCCTCCTCGTTACAGTGCGTCGGGAGAGTGGCACATTCTCAAATGCGCCTTTTTTCTCCAGGCATATTAGTGCTGCAGAGTCCAACAAACACTCTTTAATAAACTCTCCGCAGAAAAACACTTACTTCTTCTTGCGATTTTGTGGGATATGACATAACTTGTCTTAATAGCTTTTTGATTGATTGATTGAAAACTTTATTAACAGGGGCGGCTAGGTGGTGTAGTGGTCTAAGGCACTCGCCACCAGTGTGGAGACGCTAGGATTCGCGTGTTCGAATCCAGCTCTCCACATTGTTTTTCAGTTTGGCTGGTCGTCCGCAGTAATACACATTGGCCGTATTACGGGGAGGGAAAAACTGAAGGGTGGGGATCGAACGTTGTGAACAAGCGACTCCTACAAGTCGGTTGGTGCGCCTGCGCAGTAGAATCAGGAAGTGTCGGGGGCAGCGTGAGCCTCCCACGCGTTACTCCTCGAAACTGAGAGATCGAGCTGCGCAGGTGAAAAGATGCGACTGCTGTTACCTCAAGTACCGGAGGGGACTTGTGCTATGTATGACTTAGTCCTCACTGCAGCCGGCTTGTGGGAGGCAAGAAACAGCGTTCGTGACAGGGGAGGGTTGAATTGGATGATACGAAATTGGGATGGGAGAAAATATATAGAAAAAATGGGAGAAAAAGTGGATCAAAAAAGAAAACTTTATTAACAGATTGCAGAATGGGTACAGTACAGTACAGCTCAATACATACAATTGTTAAGGGGATGCAGACCAGAGAAAGACTTTCCTCTTGTTTACATCAGGATCCCCCATTTTCAATTCATCATAACATATATGACACACATGACATACAGATAGACAGTACTGCTACATCTATACATTTATGACATACCAGATTTGCAAATACAGTACTGTTTGTGATACAAAACGTGTCCAGAAAAGAGTGTATATACATTTGACATACACTGGCATTTATGTGATGCCTCCACGCTGCTCCACAGTGGTAAACATGCTTGCCAGAATAGCTGGTGTGAGATTGCTGACACTTAACCCTTTGTTACCTACCATTATAGAATTCCACCTGGATCTTTTTTGTATTTTGGGCTGTAAAATTTAGGGATGCACGATAATTATCGGGCCGATATCAGCAATTATGACGTCATCCCGATAAACCCGATAACGTTATTAATAGCTCCGATAATATAATATATTTTTTGGTATGAAGTGCGTTTGTTTTGACTGTAGGCTCATCCCGTTTTGCCAGTACTGTGGTACGACTGACAGCGTGTGGTTTAGGAACAGGGCGTTTTACACAAATCCAGCGCTCCCTTTCTTGGCTGTGACGTAGGCACGTAAGTTTCTGAATCAGCGCGGACGTTAAAAACAAAGATGGTACTCGGAATTTCAGAGGAAAAAGATCGCTTGCTATTTGTAATAAATGCAATGCAGAAGTTCCACAAGGAGGGAAAAGGGCAACAACTTGTAATACATCCAGCCTGACGGGTCACCTGCGGCATCACCACCGCTACGATGGTGTGTTATTGTGTTAACTTAGAAGCCTACGACGACGCGAGGAGCTAAGCAAAGCTAGCCCCTTCCATGGCTGTGATGCAACCCTCGGTTGAACGCAGTCACTTATTGCTCCATAGTAGCCAGGTTAATTTGCACCACCAAGGACTGCTTAAAAGCTAGCGGCTTGAGCCCTTGGGTCATTTCTGTCAAACTTCTTTAATTTAGCAAACGACTCGTCAATAGCTGGCTTTGGATTCACAGCAGCTTCTAGCTTCTAGCTTCTAGCTTCTAGCTTCTAGCTTCTAGCTTCTAGGTTCTAGGTTCTAGCTTCTAGCTTCTAGCTTGTTGCAGGTGACTTGTTGTGGTGGTGATGTGTCCACTCAAAGCCTTTTTTTCAAGGCTCCGCTTTGAAAAAAGAAGAACAAAAAGCTTCGAGCGTCTTAGGTTGGATGTATTATAAGTTGTTGACGGATTGTGAATTTTCATTTGGAAAAATAAATATGGTCACTTTATCAGTCAAAACTGTTGTCTTGGCTTTTGTTTCTGTTGTCTGGTTAGGTCACATTTAAGTTGGTGTTAAGTTATTGTCCTGGGAAGTCTTTTTATGTATTATTATTGTATTGTGATATGTTTTGTTTCATGTTGAAAAAAAGTTGATAAAAAAATATATATATACATTAAAAAAAAATTATAATACAATAAATATCGGTTATCGGCCTGAGAAGCATAAAGTTATCGGTATCGGTATCGGTGTCAAAAAATCAATATCGTGCATCCCTAGAAAATTGTCAAATAATGTCCTAGGAGTAAGTGCTTTTGCCCTTTTTTCCTTTGTTAGTTCATCTTCATCAATACCTCAGTTGACAACATAAATGTATGTGTAAGAATGTGTAATAACAGTTTAAACTCGACATGGAAATCTGCTAAAATAAATGGAAACAGGGACGTTTTTCTGCTGCAATCTCAACGTTAGCAATATAGTAACCTCCTCGAGTGTCGCCATGTTTATGTTTACGTTACAAATCCGGATAGTGGATAGTTCACAAAGAAGATATTCTTCTTCTATGTAATTCTTTCTTTTTTATCTACTTTTTCTCCTCCTTTTTCTGTGATTTTTCTCCCATCCCAATTTACCTCTCGTGCCAATTCTCCCTCCCCTGTCCTGATC
This sequence comes from Notolepis coatsorum, assembly GCF_963971535.1. Classification (NCBI taxonomy): domain Eukaryota; kingdom Metazoa; phylum Chordata; class Actinopteri; order Aulopiformes; family Paralepididae; genus Notolepis; species Notolepis coatsorum. The sequence continues at coordinate 26,588,452 of NC_140177.1, read as the reverse complement.
GTTGCTCGCATGTGCCCCCCACTGGCCGGTCGTAGGGAGGATAGATGCCCATCACATGTCCCCTCCGATACATGTGGAGGCAGCCAGTCACATCTTTTCACCTGCCAGCGCGGACTCTCATTGGCGAGGAGTAACGTACGTGTAGGAGGCTCACACTGCCCCCGCCATTTTCTTGTCTTTGCTGTGCAGGCGCCCTGACCGACCTGTAGGAGTCGCTGTTTTATAACGACCAGACTACTACCCATCGACTCTCCTCCCGCTGACTCTGCCAATTGAGTCAGTATGACGGCCGGCCCAAGCCGGAGGCAACGCTGACAGCCGGATTCGATACCGGTGTCTCTTGCGTTGGTGACAAGCGCAATGTTCGCTGCGCCACCCAGCCGCCTTCTTCTATGTAATTCTATGGAGGATTCGGTTCTGATCTGCTCCCTAGTGGATAGATTTTTCAATCCTCCAGTCCAGGTACACACGAAATACATGCAAGTATGTGAACAACGCCGTTGACTGCCTGAGTCCGTTACAGAACAAGCCACTTCACATGGCTCTAACAGACAAAAGATTACAGATAGGTTCACCCAACCATTACCAAAGGAACCAGGGGAGACTCTTTACATGGACTCTTCATTGTTCAGTGGTTATATAATATGTTGCATTTTTCTCATTCCATATCTTGCTTCATCCACCTCTAATTTGGTTCCATTCTCTCCAACAGAGAGACAAGCAACAGAACTCACTGGGTCATGGAGCTCTTGACATCCTTCCCTATTAATCTCCTTAATGCACCGGGCAGTTTATTTTGGGGGGGACTAACCTCTGAAGAGTCAAAATAAAGTATGATTTATCTTTAGTATTGAATACGTAAAGTGTTACAAAAGAGAAATGGGGTCTCTGGAGCGCTGTTTGAAACTAGAAGAACATCTGTTAGACTGTGGTGCTCCTACCCTCCCACCACCTTTACCATACAAAGAAGCCTTCTCTAAGAGTAATGTTGATTCACTTTGTTTCAAAGTGGGATTCTTTTACATTTGTGTTGAGATTGTAAACAATATTCAAGCGTTCGCGACTAGTTATTGTTGGGGACCGCTGCCGGGGGCTGTGCATGGCAAATTGGGATCACTCTCTCTCACTCACTCTCCCATCCACTCACTCACTCTCTCTCCCATCCACTCACTCACACTCTCCCATCCACTCACTCACTCTCTCTCCCATCCACTCACTCACACTCTCCCATCCACTCACTCACTCTCCCATCCGCTCGCTCACTCGCTCACTCACTCACTCTCCCATCCGCTCGCTTGCTCACTCACTCCCTCACTCTCTCTCTCTCTCCCATCAACTTACTCACTCACTCTCTCCCATCCACTTACTCACTTACTCACTCACTCACTCACTCACTCACTCACTCACTCACTCACTCACTCACTCACTCACTCACTCACTCACTCACTCTCCCATCCACTTACTCACTCACTCACTCTCTCTCCCATCCACTTACTCACTCACTCTCTCTCTCCCATCTACTCACTCACTCACTCACTCACTCACTCACTCACTCACTCACTCACTCACTCACTCACTCACTCACTCACTCACTCACTCACCCACTCTCTCTCTCCCATCCACTCACTCACTCACTCACTCACTCACTCACTCACTCACTCACTCACTCACTCACTCACTCACTCACTCACTCACTCTCTCTCTCCCATCCACTTATTCACTCACTCACTCACTCACTCACTCTCTCTCTCTCTCTCTCTCTCCCATCCACTTACTCACTCACTCACGGACGATCTGGCATGTTTTGGGACGCCAGTTCAGGTAGGCCGTAGGCTTGCACGGTTTTCGAGCTTGTTTCTTCTCAACACTACAGGGTGCAGCTTTAAGTAAAGACCCTCCACTACATCTACGCAGGTATACAGTGTTACATGTGACAACTAGGGTTTATATGAATCCTCATGTGTGGCCAGTAGACAAACTACCAAGTCCATCTTCTTCTTGCTACTCTCTCTTCTGGTGAGCAGATGATGCATTTGGCTTGAGACTGGAGCACAGCGGTGTTCAAGCCATATCAAATGAAAGCAGGTGAGTGAAAGTCGATCAATTGTGTTGAAAAGGCCTAACCGTCTTACCTGGCGATATGATCAATTGCTTATAACTCGTCCTCTGCCAAACAGCTGGTCGGCCACAGAAATACCCAGACGATTTGGAGCATCCATGCATAAGCCCCTTGGTGTAAACTCACTCCCAAGTTATTCAAGGCAATATATCTTATTGCCTATATTCATTGTCTTTTTTAAATTACCCATCCCCTTCCCCCTCTCCCATGCTGCTATGACGCCCAAATTTCACCAAGGGGATCGATAAAGGAATATGTCATCTTATCTTAAATACCCTCCACTCCACCACCTGAGTCAGATCATGTTCAATTGTTCATGTGGAGGAATGGATAAGACTGTGGTGTTTAACATATGTGGTCACATGGTGCTGGTGAGCGGAGGGTTTGTGGTTCGAGGCCGTCGGAGGACATGGTGCAGTACTGTATATCTTGTATGTCATGAATATCTGGATGAAACAGTACTGTATGTCATAAATGTCATGATGAATTGAAAATGGGGGAACCTGATGTAAACAAGACGAAAGTCTTTCTCTGGTCTGCATCCCCTTAACAATTGTTTGTATTGAGCCGTACTGTATTGTACTGTGTACCCATTGTAAAGAACCAAATTCCTCTGTTTATAACGTTAGACTTGATTATACGTGGAATTGCTTTAGCTGTCTTTTATTTTGGAAAATACTTGTGGTTCCCTCGCGCCGTGGCTACTCTTGCGTAACAACGGTATCCGGTTAACTTCGCGGGGTTCAGAGAAATGGATGACGAGAGAGAGTACTGACGTAAATAATGGATATCTCTCATTTATAACCGTTCATGAAGGAAACCCCCCTTTTTACCTTGTTTAGCACCTAGCTGGAAGGCAAAGAGGTATGTGTTTATTTATGGATTGTGTTATTTGTGTTATATAAATCTTCATATTTTATGTATTGAGCTGAACTAGCTAAGATGCTAGCCAGTGCTACACCTTTCCATGGAAACGTGGTCTGGATAAACGAATGACTGTATGTCTGTTTCCACTTTCAGCTCTTACGGTGTTTAATGGTGAACTTTTGTTAATAAATGGTTGGCATACCGCACCATGGCCATCAGTCTCAAGGAGTTCATTTTGTCTGAAGTAAAGTCCAGCTGGGAAATGCTACACCCATTCTTCAATCTGTTAATACATTTTTCAATCAGCATGTAGTGCCTGCTAGTACCTAGTAACGTAAGGTTATCCTATAACCCATTATCTCCAGCACCTAGTGTGCTCCGGGGAATAAAACAAATACACCCACTTGCACGTGACCACGCCACTCCCATGCGTCCCCTATATTACGCCGGAAGTGGTCACGCATCACCCTTCCCAGTTCGATTTCCATAAGCGGAAAACATCCAAGGGACCTCAGGGCGCTAAGAGCAAGACGCTCAGCCAGTATCATATAACTAGGGTTATAGGATAACCTTACGTTATATATCAACTGGCCTCGCGTCTCGCTCTGCCTTCTGAGATAAAGGGCAGAGCAGACGCGTGGCCCCGACAAATGCACCCCCTGAGGGCCCGTAAGCCCTAGCCAGGGAGGAGGGGAGTCCCGTCCCGTCCCCCGTCCTAACGAAGGGGGGGAGGCAGTCAACTCCACCAAAGTGCGAAAAAAGGAGGAACCAGGCACCCCTGAACGCACAGCGCAAGCAGGACCACGTGTGACACAGCACCCCGTGGTCCACACCCACACACCCCTGCTAGCCCACCTGATGGCGGGATGCAGGAGAGGTCCCGGACCTCAGGACCGCCTGGGAGATAGAACCCCAAGTCATGTCCATGAGGTAAAACCTAATGAAAGGACTCGGGGAGGACCAGGAGGCCGCAGCACAGATGTCCTCCACCGAGGCCCCCGGGGGAACCTGTCCAGCCAACGTGTAGCAAAGGGAAATGCCCTCGCACAACCAATGTGACAGGCGCTGCTTGGACACCGTAACAAACAACAGTTGATCGGAAGCCCTGAGACCCTGCGTGCGACTAAGGTAAACCCCCAGTGTACGGACAGGATACGACAGATGAAGGCTCGACTCCAACCCACTAGCGTGAGGAGGAGGATGAAACGCCTGAATCACAATATCCCTGGAGCGAAAAGAGATATTCTTTGGCACGAAGACCGGATTAGGCCTCAGAGTCGCCCCGCCATCAGCCCGAACAGCACTCAGGCCGCACCGAGAGAGCACATGGCTCACCCATGCATTTAGCTGAGGTGCTGGCCCAAAAAAGGAACGTGGTCATAAGACAGACGATCCAATGGCGCCTGTTCAAGAGGCTCAAACGGGGCCCCCAACAGCCTTTCCAGAACAGTTGGAGGTCCCGACTCGGAGACAGAGAACGTTCCACAGGCTTGAGATGCCGTGCGCCAAGCAAGAACGTCCCACGAGAGGGTGGCTGAACAATGTTCTGCCCCCCACTCTCAACCATACGCCACTTCCCAGCGTAAGCCGCGGTAGTGGACGGAGCGCGCGCGTTCCGGATGGCGTTAACCACAGAAGAGTCAAGACGCATCCCCACCAGATTCACCCTTTCAGCAGCCAAGCCTAGAGGCTGCCCCAGAATAGGAGGCAGAACAGAGTTCCGCGTGCCTGAGAGAGGGCCCGCGGTGACCACGGAACAGGCCACGGCGGGGCCACCAAGAGCTGAATCAGGGCTGGGAACCACACAGCTGAGCCCCGGCCCGGCGCGACCAGGATCAAAGTCCTGCGGTCCTGACGTACCCACCCCAACAGCTGAGCTATCAGGTGTATGGGGGGGAACGCGTACAGAATCCACGGATACATCGAGAAAGCATCCACCCCCAGAGAGGGGTTGTCCTTCCAACTGACCGAGAACCACAAGGGGCACTGGTGGGACTGTGTGCTCGCAAACAAGCCTAGAGGCCTAGAGGCTGCCCCAGAATAGGAGGCAGAACAGAGTTCCGCGTGCCTGAGAGAGGGCCCGCGGTGACCACGGAACAGGCCACGGCGGGGCCACCAAGAGCTGAATCAGGGCTGGGAACCACACAGCTGAGCCCCGGCCCGGCGCGACCAGGATCAAAGTCCTGCGGTCCTGACGTACCCACCCCAACAGCTGAGCTATCAGGTGTATGGGGGGGAACGCGTACAGAATCCACGGATACATTGAGAAAGCATCCACCACCAGAGAGGGGTTGTCCTTCCAACTGACCGAGAACCACAAGGGGCACTGGTGGGACTGTGTGCTCGCAAACAGGTCCACCGTGGCCTCCCCGAATCGGTCCCAGACCTGTCTGGACGTAGTCGCCACTCGTCGGGGTGAGGACCGCCCTGCGACATCACATCTGCACCCACACTCTCCCTGCCGGGGATGTGGAGAGCCCTCAGGCTGCGCAGATCGAGAGACGCCCATAGCCAGAGCTCGACCACCCGGTCTGTCGATATACAACGCTGACGTCGTGTTGTCCGTCTTGATCAAAACATGCTTGCCCACCATAAGGTGGCCAAGCCGTTTGAGGACCAGAAGGACTGCCTTCAATTCCAACACATTGAAATGTAGTGCGGACCGGGCAGCATGGTCTTGCCAGCTGCCCCCTACTGCGCTGGCCCGACACGTCCCCCCCCCCCATCCCGTGAGGGAGGCGTCGGTGAAGACCATGACGTGTGAGGGCGAGGTCCCCCAGTACTGACATGGGAACCTTCAGCCGCTTCCACTTGTCTCTCACCGGGTCTATTTCCATACTGGAAAACCACCTCTGTATCCTCCTCATGAAGAGGAGGCCAAGAGGGACCACAGAGTGAGCAGATGCCACCATACCGAGCAGGCGCATCACGGACAGCGCCGTAACCGTCCTAGGACGGAACCTCCCGAGCGTGCCGAGAACATCCACTCGCCGCCGCTCTGAGAGGGATGCCCATATAGACCTTGAGCTTAGAAATAAGCCCAAGTACTCCATCCGTTGACTGGGAAGAGGAGTACTCTACTTCCAGTCTACAGCAAAACCCAGGCTGGTGAGGAATTCCACCACCTGCCTGGTATGAGACCTGGCGATCTTCTCTGACCGGCCGAGGACCAGAACGTTGTCCAGGGTAGAATAAAATTTGTATCCCCTGACGACGCAGAGGCCCCAGTTGGTGAAGATGCAAGGAGCCAGAGAGTAGCCGAACGGCAGCCTCTAGTACTCGTACACTAAGCCCTGAAAAGGAAGCGTAGGTATGTCCTAGGAGGGAAGATCGGGATGAGAATACCCATCCTCCAGGTCTATGGAGGTGAACCAGTCCCCCACCTGACAGCGCTTAACAGGTGGGTGACGGTCAACATTCTGAACCTTCCATGGGACAGGTCAAGCATGGGTCTGACACCCCCCCCCCCCCGATTTCTCGGGCACCAGAGAATATTGGGAGGAAACGCCGCTCATCGCGTCCTCCCATGGGACCACGACGACGGCCTGCTCCGTCGCCAGAGAACGAATCTCCTCGGCCAGGGCTGTCACTGCAACGGACTCTGATAATAATCTGTACCAAACCCAAAAATGGAGGGCGGGGGTGTGTAAACTGTAACACAAGCGCCGCCCTCAGCATTCTCTCCATCCACACCGACATATGGCTACTACTGCAGCCATACGTGGTAAAAATTCCAAAGCGCCCCCGCCGCCAACTGCCGCTGGTCCGCTAGGAATCGTAGATAGGTGGCCCGGTCCCTCCCGCTGTGCGTTGTCAACCCTGGTCTCGCCAACCGCGCAAGCAGGGTGTCCCGCGGAGCCGGGATATCGCACCCTGACTCTACCAACGAGGCAATCACACCCAAGGGGGGGACCCCGACAGAAGGGGCGGTCTGATACGGGAGGAGCGGCCATCACCCCTGGTGACATAGGCTCCAGGGGTCCTGCCCCGCTGAGCATCTTCCCGGCTTAGCTTGCTGAAGACAGCCTGCTCTGCAGCTGGACATGCATGGTGTGTGGTCCCACACTGCCCGATAGGGTGGGTCTCTACACACCGTAGCCCTGTAGTGATATTACTACCACCCAAATTATGCATGCCTGACTGACCACCGCGGGATCGGAAGTCCAGACGGGGGAGGCACTAGCGTAATACCCGGCCTGGCGAGGGCGGGGCTGGGGGGAACCCACGCTGCGACCTCCTGGGCCTAGAGTTCCCCCTCTGACAAAATGTTTTAGATACAGGGAACCCTGCTCCGTCGACAGATACAACACCAGGCTCACCAAACACAGACGCAGGACGTGTGGTGTGGGAGCCGCTTGACAGCACAGCATTCTCATAGACAGACCCAGGCCTAGCTAGCAACTGGGTGTCAGCCCCTGTCTCCATGAGAAGCGAAATGTGGGGCCGCTTGCGCTTCACTGGAAGAACGCGGCCCGCAGCCAAAGGGGACAAATCAGAGCCCTGAGTCCCGTAGCGTAGCGGGGGGGAGTAACCGGAGAGCATGCTAGACACAGCTAGATGGCAACGGTTTTTTAGGGCGTGCCCATCTAATATAGCCGATCCCTCGGGCCACCGAGGCTGTCGGCCTTGTGACCACCTGTTTCCTTTGTGTCCAGGGTATTTCAGGCGGGGGAAACATGGCCGCTGGCCGGGGGCCTGGCCGCAGCTCTCACCTCTGGCTGCGCGGTGTGGGGCGGCGTGGAGCCCAGGTCAAATACCGCCCGCGCCTCCATGGACAGACCAAGGTCCACCCCGCGGAGAGGGGAGCCCTGAGGAGGAGACCCCTCCCCTCCTCAAAGGGAGATTGCTCCAACCAGGATGCCTGTGAACAACCGTTGACAGTATCCTAGCCCTTCCTGCGGTTATAGCTTGCGGCTGGGTCAAAAACTGAATAACCTCAAAACCTGTTGTTAGTTGCTGCTCAATTCTGTACCGCGGTGGTATAAGCTTCAACTGCCCACCAGCCACCTGCCGGGCCGACTCGCCTCTTGGCGTCGGCCGGGCGGGATACCGTTCCACCCAGTGGCGGCTCGTGGATTCTTCTCCACTAGGGGCGCTATACCAAACATTTTGCAAACATGTACAAGGCACGCATTGGCGAATATTATCACCATTGCCATTGTCAGTCAAATGCAACCACGTTTCCAATAGCCCAACACAAACACGCACAGCTCTCTCTCTCTCTCTCTCTCTCTCTCTCTCTCTCTCTCTCTCTCTCTCTTCTCTTTCTCTTTCTCTTTCTCTTTCTCTTTCTCTCTCTCTCTCTCTCTCTCTCTCTCTCTCTCTCTCTCTCTCTCTCTCTCTCTCTCTCTCTCTCTCTCTCTCAGATGATGTCAGATCGATTCAATAATAAACACATATGTATATTTTGTCATTTTAAACAAGTTACCATTCATGGTCTGAGTGGTTATGCCCCACACGCGGCGAAATTAGAGAGAGAGAGAGAGAGAGAGAGAGAGAGAGAGAGAGAGAGAGAGAGAGAGAGAGAGAGAGAGAGAGAGAGAGAGAGAGAGAGAGAGAGAGAGAGAGCGTTAGTTAAGCATTAGCTGAGTGGCTAACAGCAGCTAAAGTTAGCTGAGTTGGCTAAGAGAGAGAGAGAGAGAGAGAGAATTAACTCACTTTGTTTAATTGAAACGTGGTCCAGCCGGAGGGCTTAATAAAGTGTATGTCCACTGACTGTCCCCCAGACTGTTGTCGATGTATATCCATTCCACTCACTGCCCACTGTCCAGACTCCAGACTGAATCACAAGTTCACAACACACAGCCTCGAACATGTTGCAAACTGTGGCTAAGGAAAAAACTGGCATCGCGCGTCGGCCAATCAGAGAGCGTCTCCGCGAAATGCGGCTATGGAAATTCTAGACGGAAATTCTAAGCGCTTGCCTAGACCGCTTCAAATCGCGCCCGGCTTCCATCATAAACATCATATTTCAATGCACAACGCGTTACGCACTGATTGGCTGCGACGGATACAGCGATGAAACAGTGACGCGCACTCAGAGCGCTATTGCGTCTAGCCCGAGAGAAATACGGCAGGAGAAATGCGGCTAAGGTAATGGAACGTTCTTTATCAGACAGAATCGTCACTTCCTGTTCAGGAAAACGATTATTAATATTTTATATTTTAACATTATATTGTGCATTGGAAACACAAACATACTTAAAATGAGTAAATATTATTCATTTTAAACATGTTTATTTTATTTTTAGGGGTCTAAAATAAAAATAAAAATAAAACATTTTCTTCTTCTCCTGCTCTCTTTACCAGGGGGGGCGGCGCCCTAGCGCCCCCCAGTGGCGGCCGCCACTGGTTCCACCATGTCAGGGCAAAGGGCCGATGCCACCTGCACCACTAAGCACGGAACACCAGTGGCGGCTGCTGACCAAAGTCTATTACTAGTGAAGCACTGCTCCACTAGTAGGCATGCAACAACCTCCCCTGCAATGTGCACCCGTGATGGGACAAATGAATGAATGAACGAAAACTCTATTAACATATTGCAGAATGGGCTAGCCCAATACACACAATTGTTAAGGGGATGCAGACCAGAGAAAACGTTAATCCTGTCTACATCAGGGTCCCCCATTTTCAATTCATAGATTCACAAAATGCACACCTGCCCTGAGCCCTGTCGTCAGCCCATCCACCCATGTAAAGGGTAAATAAGCCTCCGCTAAACCCCCAACATTAGACACCGATTGACCGTCAGCATGAATGGTTAAGAGGAGGGAAGAGTAAAGACAGCCCCGGTGGGGTACATGGGAACGGCGCCCCAACATTGTAGCATTAGCATTAGCTGCGCGCGCTAGGATACTTGGAAAAACTTCTCAACAGTGAGTCATGATGACCATGTTTATCCAAATATCCCGCCCCCTGCGCCAACACATCACTCGGTCGTCTCACGAGACAACAAGCAGTATTACCCATGCAAGTACCAATGCCTGCTAGCGCAGGCCCTACCTGGGCGCGACGTAGCTCGACTGCTAAACGTCGCGCGAAGTCCATCGGTCCGCTGTCAAGCGACGAGGAAAGAACACAGGATAGGACCGCTGTGCTGTGGACGTGCCGAGAAGGATCCGGGGCTGGCGCACTTCTGGCGAAGCCCAACATTGCGTAATTTTTCTCCACCAAACAATCTCCAGTTCAGAAGTGCATCTGAGCTGCTTCCGTGTTGGAAACGAATGAGGAAGGGTGACGTGCATATAGGGGACGCATGGGAGTGGTGTGGTCACGTGCAAGTGGGTGCATTTGTTTTGTTCCCCGGAGCACACTAGGTGCTGGAGATAATGGATTATCTCAGAAGGCAGAGCGAGACGCGAGGCCAGTTGATATATAACCACCGTTACAAGTGGTGCCGTGAACTCTGATAATATGGTTGAGCACAGCTCTCCGGTTGGGGTCGCTGTGCAGAGTGAGTTTAGAGAGGTGAGTGTAACAAGGTTGAAACTAGGACTGGGCGATATGACGATATTATATAAATATCGGGTACAGTTCATTAACGATACACTTTTTCAACGTATCGTGGATATCGTGATGTTTTGCCCAAGAGGATTGTGTCGCGTCAATCTGTCCACACGTTACTCGTTCATATCTCAGCCTGTGCTGAGATATGCCCATTCCGCGGTCTGTTAATAAAGTTTTCAATCAGACAGATGTATGGAAAGGCTTTTATTATAACATTCGTTGTAGTAAAATCATTATGCCTCATTTAGTCATCCTGTGAAGCACTGGTCTCCTACTCGACGGCCGCGGGGAGCTAACGTTAGTAGCTTTGTTGATGTTCAGCACACGGGACATTCAGGAAGTCAAAAACGAATAACGCTTGCCGATTGGTGCTAAGAACAGCAGGGCGGGTGCAAGCGGTGTGACGTCATTGGCAGACTCGACTGTCAATCAAAATGATTATGTTTCCGTCAGAATGAATGAATGAAAACTGTATTAAAAGGTTGCAGAATGGGTACAATACAGTACAGGAGGATGAAGACCAGAAAAAGACTTTCGGCTTTTTTACATAAGGGTCCTCCATTTTCAATTCATCAAAACATTTAGAGACATACATATATACAGTAGTTTCATAAAAATGCTAAAATGCTATTTATTGATTGATTGATTTAAAACTTTAACATATTGCAGAATGGGTACAGTACAGCTCAATACATACAATTGTTAAGGGGATGCAGACCAGAGAAAGACTTTAGTCTTGTTTACATCAGGGTCCCCATTTTCAATTCATCATATTTCATATCTAAATCATATATCTCATATGCAATATATAATCTAATAATCTAAATCTAATATAAAAATGCTAAATGCATGGGTATTTTATTTTGTCTTTAATGTTAGCTTGCAAACTCAAATACTGTCTTGGTAAGCCTCATAATGAATTGTTTGGGGTAAAAAAGAAAAACATCGTGATGTGTATCGTGTATCGCCGAAAGGTCAGAAAATATCGTGATATCATATTTAGGCCATATCGCCCAGCCCTAGTTGAAACCTTACAATGTATGTAGGCCCTTAGTGTAAACTCACTCACAAGTTAAATACCTGAACTGGATCCTTTTCAGGTGGTGGAATGGAAAAAAGACTGTGGTATTTTACATATGTGGGTCGTGGTTCGAGGCTGTTGGAGGTTATTATAGTTAACTGAAACTAAAATAAACTAAACTTTAGAAAAAAATTTAAACCAACTGAAACTATATTGTGTACTTACAAAACAAAATTAATTAAATTAAAATATACAGAAAATATTTGTAGTCTTCGTCATATTTGGTCATATTTGTCAACATGGCAAGCATGAGGAGGCAGTGGTGGATACTTTATTGAGACTGGGACGTCAACATGAGTCAATTTGCCTGTGTGTTTGTATTACACAATACCTATTCTGAACTTCTTCCATCTTGCCCCTGACAAAAACCACCCATATCATAATAAACAAAGAAAAAAAGAGAACTAACGCTGAAACTAAAACTAAACAATAGAAAACAAAACTGAAACGAGCAAACCCATTCTGTAAACGAACTGAAACGAAACTGAATTGAAAACAAAAATATTAAATGAAATAAAAAAAAATTAAATAATGAAAAGTACAAAACTATAATAGGAACCCTGGTCGGAAGACAGGTGGCGACCGGGACATAGCCTGCGAGTGACCACCAGATACCTGCCATGTGCCATGAGCCCTACCTGGATCCCTGTTCTAGTTCCAATGGGGCTCAAGTCCCAGGTGGAACCAATGCCCTGCTGTGTGGATTCAGATACATGTCTCCGACCACTGTGTCTGTGACACAGTACATTGTTACAGTTACAGTTATTGTTTATTCTTATTTATTGTGCCTATGAAATTTCTGATAAACTATGTCTTGTTTTGTAAGCTCGTCGTCGCTGTAAATGAGGGTAACTATCCTCGTGTCTTATGAATTTAAATAAAGGTTTGAAATGAAATATGTATACAGTATATAATGGTACTTATATGGAATATGTACTTTGTTAGGCAGGTGTAGAATGTTTTGTAGAATATGTTTCTCATCATCATCATCATCATCATCATCAATATGTCTTCACAACAGCAGACAGTCTCTTCCATCAAATCACAGGCTCACATCTCCTCTTTCCCATGACGCCACCAGGACGACGGAGGCTCCTCCACACCTCTCCGTCAACCTACCACCTAACGCCATAACGCTACCAGCCTGGCACCGTCCGCCACACGTCCACAGGCAGGTGCCAGTCTGTGAGTAGCTAGCATCGACTATGCGCAGATGGCAGGAAATTCCAGTGAAATGACAGTGGCTCAATCCAGACCGCCAAGACACCGAGAGAGAGGGAGAGAGAGGGAGGGAGAGGAGAGAGAGAGAGAGAGAGAGAGAGAGAGAGAGAGAGAGAGAGAGAGAGAGAGAGAGAGAGAGAGAGAGAGAGAGAGAGAGAGAGAGAGAGAGAGAGAGAGAGAGAGAGAGAGAGAGAGAGAGAGAGAGAGACAGAGAGAGAGAGTGGAGGCCGCAGGGCAGATGCAGCAGGGCAGAGGGCCGACAGGCTCCTCACGGGCTCCCCGCTCAACCAACGTCTTGAAATAGGAGCAGCACCAGAAGACGGCTGGTAAAGCTCTTGTATGCCGGTTTGTGTCCGGCGTGATGTAGTATATCAAATAACCCCAGTGCAGCTTTACAAATAAAAATGTTTTGATGGGCTATCCCACATAGTACTTGGCCTGACAAAACCTCGTGAAAATAGACTAGGTTTCAGACGCTGCCGCTTATAGCCCGTGTCTTGGCGACAGAGCGGTGGTTAGTTCTTTATATTCAGCCGCGTTAGTCAATATCAGACGTATCAAGCAACGGGACGAGCAGAACTCTCTCTCTCTCTCGTCTATATGATGTCATTTGAGTATTGTATTTTACACACAGCCACCAGATAACAGTAATATTCCCCTGAAGGACAGTCAACTTTACTGGGGTCATATTGTAAGTACATTAGCTTGGGATGGGAAGTGAGGGAATGACAGAGAGAAAGAATGTGTGTGTGAAAGAGAGAGAGAGAGAGCGAGAGAGAGAGGTCTCTGCTTATTTCATAAATAAAAGCGAGTCAGAAATTAATAAAGAATGATGCTATTTCCTGGTCACCATATATCATTGAATGATTTTTTTTTTTTTTACATTTAGCTTTTATCCAAAGCGACTTACATGTTCTGTACAACAAGTGAGCAGGAACTGCCAGGAAGGGTACAACTCTGGCAGCTAAGGGTCAGTAACATTGTTCGTCAAACAGTGTTGAACTTGAGTGCTACAGTCTTGAGTGCATAGTAGTATAGACATAATTAGCATAGTAGGTAGTGCTATAGGCATGGTAGATTCCGTAGTAGCAGAGTGCATAATGGTAAACGACAGTACAATGACTGAATGAATGATTGAAATAAGAAATCGTTCAGAATAGGATCTTCATTTTACAGCATGTTTTTCCCCTGAACCCTAGAGAGACTATGACTTTCTGAATCACCGAAAAGACACACTGATATATTCATACAATAATATCCATTCCACTGTTTCAAAGAGACCCCCCCACCCCACCCACCGCCCCCACACCCCCGAAAGCCTGTGAAACACTCTTGTCTTTCTTTCTTTGAAATGTAAATGAAGTTTCTCTTTGGGAAGGGATGGAAAGAGAGGAGCTGTGTATACGTCTCCACCACCTATTCAGCGAAACCTCATCAATCTTGACAGAGCTCTTTAATTCAACTGCTGTATTTGTTATGCTTGTGTGTTAGTGTTAGGTGGCTTCCAGTGAAAATATTTAAACGTTATTTTTTTGCAACAGCTCTCACTATTGAGTGTGTGTGTGTGTGTGCGTGCGTGCACGTGCGTGCGTGTGTGTGTCTCAACACTAACTACTTACAGAAACATGTGCCTGATGTTACTGCTGACTGCTGGCCTACATTTTCAATGTCAAATTTGACACACACACACACACACACACACACCTACACACACACCTACACACACACACACAAACACACACCAAAATCGCCTTTAGTTAGTCACTGATGAACACAGTCCTGTGGTACATCGGCAGGTTAACATAGTAGGAAGTAGTAGGGTATATCTGGCTATGTTTGGCAGGGCTATCTCAAAATGGGTTTGGATCTTAGGACAAGACGACCTGAAACTCCAAATCGTGGGAAATGAGTGCACGCTCGTTCGCACACACACACACACACACACACACACACACACACACACACACACACACACACACACACACACACACACACACACACACACACACACACACACACACACACACACACACACACACACACACACACACACACACACACACACACACACACACACACACACACACACACACACACACACACACACACAGCTCATTTTTAATAAAAATCCAAGTCTTACAAAAATAGCCCCAAGTAGAGGGAGTCTGGAGTTTATACTCCTTGTCTCCCTTATTTAATAGGTTACAAAGTTGTCTCAGAGATAACTCTCAAACCGGATCATATCTGGACCTCAGTTATAATCTCACAAGCTGGTGTAGGGAGGGTACGGTTCAGTTCTAGGAAATTACAATAATTTTTCCCCCCAAGTACTCTGTGTTCCAAACGATATATCTCTGGAGAACACACCGGGAGATGTTGAAACAATTAAATCATTACCTCTTGATATCCACACACAGTGTTGGGGAAAACCACTCTAGAAATAGTTGACCAAACTACTAGCTAGCTACTTCACAATGAAAAGTACTTCAACTGCATCTTAACTACTATCAATGAACTTTCAGTTTGTAAAACTGCTTTGAATAAGTAGTTCAACCGCATCCAAACTACCCGGTGGAAAATTATCACAATCTGAGTCTGGAATCTCATATAGTTACACGTACCAACAACCGAATTGACACTTAGTAAAAGTGTGGGCGGGCGTGTGTGATTTAGAGACTAGGGGCAGGCGAGGCCTAAGCATACACAAGGGTGTCTTCGAAGGACGGGACAGCAATCAATTGCTGAGGTGGAATCAGGAAAATGCTAAATTTTCTAGGGAAATGTGTAATAATTTGTAATAAATACACCTAAACTACATGACCCAAAGTAGTTATTAACTACTGAAAAATATACTGAGATTCGAATGTACGGTAGTTAAACTACTGCAAATTGTAGTTGAACTGCATGTAGTAGTCTACCCCCCCCCCCCCCCCCCCCCCCCCTCCCCCCAACAGTGTTCACGGAGCAGGCTACGACGTCAAGCCGTGTCACCCCTGGGTGTTGCAAAAGAACACCTTTGGGCCAACAAAAATATTTTTCAAATGAACAGAAATGGGCCGAAGGTTCCATTTGTGGGTAACCGGTTTTGGTGAAAGTAAGCAGAGGGGGGGGGGGGGGGGGGTACGGGTCCGTGTACGTTTTAGAAAAACAAGCGTCGGACCGTGTCATCACCACGACCACCCCCGTCCTGGCTACATCCCTGTGTTCTTGGAAAAAACAAAAACTGCCACGTTGGGATGGATGTTAGTGACACAACATAACATCGGTCGGATGTTTCCCAGAACTGTGTAGTTCAAAACAAGATGTTGCATGTTGATACAAAATAAAAATAAAAAGAGAACAATTGTCAATTTGGTCCTTTTTCCCCGGTGTTAATTAAGCCCACATGATGATGTGCGACAGCTTCTCGATGATGCTGAAACACACAGGTCAAGCAGGTCACGGTCGTTACGGTAAAGTAATTGAACCGCAGTTATCTGATACAATTAGGCTACATGGTCATAATATAGCATCATGTCTGACTGATACATTAATCTGTATTTGTGTTTGAAATATCGAATAGGACTACGTATCTGATTAAGTCTCTTAGTATAGGCCTAGTAAAAACAGATATAATGGGGATGATGGTCAAATAAACTTTATTAAAAACTCACACACACCTTTACCACGAGTCCCACGACCCTAGTTTATGGAACCTTTTGAGGAATGGGACTTGGGAGCACTGAGTGAGTACTGTACAACCAGTGGAACCAATTCTAGGGGGACTCCCCCCAGCATAAGCTCCATGTCAGTGATACGGGATGACTAATGATTAAAACAAGCCTCCTCATCTGTTTGACTCAGTAAGTCATATTTCCACCCCCTGCATAGCAGCTTCATTCCAGGTCCGTTACATAAATCAGAGGAGCGGAGAGGATGATCCCCCATGACTGCTGTATACACCACACTCTCTTATTTGGGTAAGAGTTCACCACTCTATTCCTCCTATTGCACAATCAAAATAATATTGCGCAATCATTTAATAACACATATAACCATTATGGATAGTTAGCCTACTAGAAAAACCTGTTAGATTACACATGTTCTTGTCTCCCGAACTCTTTCTGATGCCCGTTGTGTATCCCCCCCCCCTCCTAATCGTCAATCAATCAGGGGACGCAGCTAATGAACGTACTGTACTTCCACCAATCCGACGGTGAGAAATCGCAGGTATTGTATTGATAACGTGGGAGGGGGGGGGGGTCTAGTTTTTTTTTGGGGGGGAATCGTGCAATCTCCTTTTTCTCAGTACATTACTTTGCCTGCGCGAAAAGTTTTTTTTATCACATATACTATAGATGACCTCAAGTCTAATTGGGTAATTGGCACAAAAAAAATTAAACAAAGTTCTCCACGAGACCGTAATAATAAATAATAATATATAAACAACAGTGTACAAGCTAACACATTTTGTATAAAATTGAATGCAAATGATATGCGTCCTTACCGTCTTTGTGCTTATAATTCACTCCGTGAAAATGGGTCTTCATTTCGTTGTCCTCCACGCGTAGTGTGCCGAGACACAGCAGCCCGCGCACACACACACGCGCACTGTTCAGTCACGTGATCACTGGTTCTGGAGTCGCTGCTTGGGGCTTTTTTCTGATTTTATAGAAGCGACCAGAGAAGCCCTCACGCCTCACCAGTCGTAACGCCGTCTTGATTAAAAGAGCTGTTGCAAGACAAGGGTGACTTGACTTATCTTGTGGTTTGTTTCTGGAATTGCGGGATATTTATGCTGGGGGGGGGGGGGCCGGGGGGGCTTTTGGATTCAGTATCAGTTTCATTTACAATAATGCAACAAGTACAATGGGATTCTTACTCTGTTTGCTCCACAGCATAAAGGAATAAAAATAAAAATTTAACATAATAAAAAAGCAGGTATTTATATACAATAAACGATCTGCGGTATGTGCAATAACATAAGTATGAATAATTATAAGTAAATAAAAAATAAGTACACATTAGACAAGTTAGTCTTTCACATTTCTCCATGATGAACCAACCTGGATGAAACACTGAAAGTCAGAGCTAAATGATAAACAGACACCTCACACAACGCTCAGCTTTACAAAACATATTTATTCACAAGAGCTCGCTGGTTGTTGACATTCAGATCTGCATTTTCCCTAGTTCACATTCAAATAAACTCTTTGACAAGAAATGCTAACCTGATAAACATTACCGTTAACTCACAGTAATTACACTGACGACACAAACGCCTCTAATCTTTATTGATCGATTGTGATGAAATTGCTGTTTGTAAACAAGTCCTCAGGGATGGCGATAAAGCAAAGACAGATGCGTGTAACAATTAACAAAAGAGCGCATTCTGTGTGAAAATTGTGACATTGTGTGAGAGTATCCAGTCCACACATACAGAAAAGTGCTTTGCCGTTGGCCGCATTTAGTTGTTACACCATATCTCTCGCTCTCTTTGCGCCCAAAACGACTGAACAAGCTTGAGGTTACAGTGTGAATTTCCTTTTTTTACAAAAGAGCACAATACATGTATGAAACCAAGACCATAGGTACAAGATTGTAGGCAATGTGACAAAAGCCCTTTTACACATCATCTCAATGAACCAACCAAAGTCCAATATGATGCCCAGTGACACAGTGCAGTAAGACGAGGATAGGAGACAATACAAAGGGCCTTCAGTCGCTTCACTCGAGTCCACATGTGCGCACGTGGAAATCAAGCCCATGACGATCCCAAGCCATAAGAACCACAGTGTTGTTGGTGCGTTTACTACTCCTTGTACTCCAGAAACTGCTGCAGTCTCTTCCGGTGCTCCGCTGACATCTGCACAGCACTGAGGACATAAAAATGACTTGTTATTATTAGTGTGACAGACACCAGGAACACATTTGGTCCGGGTCTCGCCGTGTGGAAGGAGGTTTTGTTTTCGGTCGTGGCGGTTTGCGGGGCGGGTGGGCCTTACTTTAAGTGTTCCCCGAAGGTGCTGGTTATCCTGTAGACGGCGGTCTTGAGCGTGGCGCGGAGGGCGAAGCGGAGCGTCTTGTAGGTGGAGTCGCCCACGCTGCAGGTGGACCGGATGGGCTTGCTGGAGGCGTGAGGCAGCTTGAAGTGTCTGTCCACGGCCTGGAGGAAAGCAGAAGAGGATGATGTTTTACTCGCATGTATTCCATGTCCATGATATGTGGAACCTGCAGGCTCCTCTGCTCCTCTGCTTGTTTACTGGGACGTTTCAAGCCTAATGGTTCTTTTATCCGGTCAAACTATACTACTACGCACTACTTCAGCGCTGCTAAGACGAACACCACCATTGACCCTTAGCTGCCAGAGTTGTACCCCTCCTGCTGACTTGTTGTGCACAATTTGTAAGTCGCTTTGGATAAAAGCGTCCGCTAAATAGCTACATCTAACTAACTAAATGGGTAGCAGAAGCATGGGTGGGGTTTCTTATAGTGGTATTTTCAGCCCAGCATCTACCAAGGTGGTATTTTCCTCTCATGGTTAGTCATGTGCCTTGACGTGTGATGGCACAAGCTCGAGGTGCTGTGGTCTCGCCTCCAAGGTGTCGGTATGCATGGTTTTATAAGTTTGTCTTTGCTACAGTTTAGTGCACTAGGAATTGAACATAAAAAGCTGGCTGAAAATATGGCTTCAAAATGAGTTTCACAACAATTTCATCACTGCTTCTTTGTTATTTTTTTATTACCACCTCCTCAAATATTGTGTAATCAGTTACTGTTGTTGGGCACATGGCGAGCGCAGTTGCCAAAGTAATGGACACAACGTTCCCTTCGCAACACCCCCACACCCCCTCATTTCCAGTGAACACAAGCCAACTGTCTTGAAATTGAGTTTTGATCTGTTTCAGGGGTCTTTCCTAGGTATAGCGTGTACAAAACAACAAGCCACGAAAGCATACCTCTTGCAGGACCAGCATGCTACTGAGAATGCTGGGTAGCGTGGTCTGTACGACCCCAAACTGGTCCTCCGAGTACGAGGCCACGACCAGATGAGACAGCCCTAGGGAATCGGGAGAGAGTTGGTTAACTTCTATGCCGTCCTTATCAGGTGGCGTCCTTATGAGAAATAAAATGACAAGAGAATACCAACTGCCCTCGTACCTTCTAATGCCCAGATGTGAGACTGGCTGTCTGCAAAGAGGGCTTGACTGGAGGCCTCTGGGGGCTGTAGGGGAAGACAATCATTATCCCAGTGGAACAGAAACCAGGAGGCAGCCTGGAGGAAGTGTTCTCTATTCGTAAGGTACAGGATAGAGTGGATTACAATGTCAGTACAAGAGCACACCCTCTAGCGGACAAAGCTCTCTGTACACTAGTCATTTGGTTGGTGAAGATATCCTTCTTTCTGCTGTATTTCTGCTGCCTTTTTGCAGAGTCAAAAAGTGACATTTGACATTTTTAATACCACTTAGAGCAAAGTTTAATACCAATTTCAAAAAAATAATAAAAAAAACCACATAGCGACACTGAACTGGTGAGTGGCAGTTGTGTGGCAATTTAAATTCTAGCCAGATGCACCCGGTAGCCCCACAAAAAACGACGACTTGAATACAAAAACATTTCAAATATTTTATATTACTGTATTTCACCTCCTGACAGCCGGGCTGTCCCCCCAAAAATTTAATACCTGTGCAAATAAAAATCTAAGACCTTTTTTTTTTTTTTACTTCATTTTTTAGCGTTTATCGCTTTTTTCTGGTCAAGCATGACCGACAGAAACAGGTTGAATGGGATATATATCAGGGGAAGACACTCTGAGAAAATACGGCGGGTCCGGGAATCGAACTCGTGTACCCCAGATCCGTGACGAGCACGGTTGTCCCCGACGCCGAAATAGCGCCGAGATACGCGGTGAGCTACGGGAGCTCCCAAATCTAAGACTTTTTAATACCTTTTAAGTAGGGATGCTCGATATTGGCTTTTTTATCTATACCGATATTGTCCAACTCTTAATTTCCGATATCAACCGATACCGATATATGCAGGGTCCCCCCCCCCCCTCCCCAAAATAGAATAATTTCAGGTAATTAACATTACATATCTCTTGTTGTGGAATTAACACAACATTATGCATACTTTTGACAATAAATAAAATCAGAATTTGTTCTTACTTGCTTGCCTGGGTAAATAAAGGTTATAGAAATGTAATTTTTTTTTTTTTTTTTTTTTAACAGATACCGATATTTTCCGATATCACATTTTAATGCCGATATCGGCCGATAATATCGGACATCCCTACTTTTAAGGCCTTAAATAGAGAATTATGAATTTAAGACTTTGTAATACCCCACAGATACCCTGGGAGGGGACAGATGACCTTCCATTTGACAATCATCACATAAAGTTCCGATTATTTCAAAGCAATTAGTTTACTGTCGAGTTTTTCCAAACTGTCATTGTTTCTTTTGTTCCGTTCCCCACTTGACTGTGATTTGTAGGTGCCTTTCAACAGGAGCCTGCCCCTCCTCTGAAGCAACCAACAGCGCACAGCAGCGACCACTGCAGCGAAGATTCTGCCGAGAAACACTGGGTTGATTAATGTAGCGGTTAGATGGACAAACAATGGTTTTGGTGACCCGTCATCTACAGTACATCATCCATTACAGAACGATGAAAGACGAGGACGTGCATGAAACCTCGAGAAAGCCAAGGAAAACCAGTTGGGAGGAAATACTATGATGGATTACTATACTACTACTTTTGGAAGTGACGGGAGATTATCGTATCATTAGATTAGTTTACCTTTAATAAACACCGCTCGGTGCTACAGTAGTCGAATAACTGGCAAGACACTTGAGTTACAGGAGTCATTGTGTGGGCCTCTTAATGTCATTAGTAGGGGCTAATCGTAACAGATCGATGGATGAGTGCAAGCTTAATTAGTAATGCCAGCATGGAGTAGATCCAGATTCAGGATTCAATTAATCATGCCTGCAGGAGGTAGCCTTTTGTGTAGTTAAACCAAACTAGAAGCCGATAGTTAATAGAGATGCGCCGATTCACTTTTTGGCAGAATTTGGATATCTGCCGCTACTGATACCAAACTAGTGTTATTTTCACAAAATTATTATTATTATTATTATAATCTGTAAGGTTACACAAGGCTGTAAGAAACACATGGCACTAATTATTAAAAGAGCAAAAAATATACAAAATAATTCTAAACAATTTATTTGAACTGTAGGTTAAGTAGCTTCAAATGCAAACTGGTAGGAATAGGCCTCCATGGTGCAGAGTACGGCTGGATTAGCTTACTTACTCCTGGAAGTCTTACAAATCTGTATAAAAAGGTAAGATAAAAACCTCTATTCTCCGCATTTCTTGCAGTTTTAAACTATTTTGTTCATGATAGACAGACTTGAGGACCTTTATTTTGAAAATGTTTGACTATAAATCCAATGATTCCGTTGCTTGCTTGCTTCGCTTGGCTCTCCCCAACTGAGCCACGAGCCATTCCTAAGCGGACAGGTTGGCCTTTTTCTCGAGAAATTTTGGATAACTAATTAATTAGTCTCAATTATCCTGACCGTGGTCATTTTGAGACTACCGTCTGCGGCATAGAAGGATATGATGTTTATTTTCGGAGGAATCAGAATCAGGATATATTTATTGTCACACTTTTCTATTCCGTTATAGCATAGAGGATTGAAATTCTTTGTTGAAAAAGGAACAATATGTTTTAATGCCACTATGAGGAACACGCACTAGTCGCATTGGTGCTACTAGTTATCATTTTAGTAGCACCATCACAAAAAATGGTTGCAAAATGTCGACTAAATGGTAAATGTCACACTCTGGTGCCCTGCATATGGAATCTGGATCGGTGAGGTCAGGTCAATATCCGATACGTGGATTACATCATATCAGAAACCCGATACAGATATTGGATCGGACCCATCTCTAATTGTTACATTAGGGAGCATGCAGTGAGCCCATGTCAGTGAATCACAAGCCTCACACACACACACCTTACCTTGTTAAACAAATACATTATCAGCACCCGCTTTGCCAAGAAATTCTTAACCTGAATAGGACAAGTAATTGTAAAAAAAAACAACAACAAAAAAACAGATTATCATCTTGGTTTGTTTTCCTTCCCAAACTAGCTTCTTGCATATCAAATGACAAAACCGCAGACATAATATCAGTACCTGCTCCTTTATGTTGTGGAGGAACTGAGCCAGCAGGCCGGGTTTGGACGCAGCTGGCGTGGGGCTGGGTGCCGGGGCGGGGGGCGACGGAGGACTGCCGCTGGCCTGAGAGTCTACACAGGGAGAGGGAACGCTAAACAATCATCAAATATTTACAAAGCTGCAGCACACGACAGGAAGCAGGAGGCGCTGCAGAGGGAGCGGACAGGTGCTTTCTGGAGACTGGTCGCAGGCCACGCATCTGCATATTTCCAGTGTGTAGACGCACAACAGTAACCACCTACCTCATACTACAGTCTACCCATATAACTCTGTATGACAGCATGTACAATAGTGCTGTATATACCATATATTATATACACATTTATATTTACCGCATATATATATATATATCCATATGTCTGAATATACCTGCATACAATCCTTCTATATAGTATATACCTACATATACACCTGCATATAATAATGTAAAATAATTCTGTATATATATATATATATATATATATATATCTACATCTGTCTGTACGTACCTGCGTATAATCCTTTTTACATATCTGTAGATAGTATATCTATATTATCCGTACATATCCCTTACTAGTTACACTGTTGGCCAGTATGACTTACTACCAGTGTCTTTATACCTGTATATCACTGTATTTATTATACTACAACTCTGTACATACATCCGATTAGCACTACACTCAGTAGTACTAATTTATATATTCTGAGTCAGTTTAATCACCTGTACATTGTATATTACTGTTGCACTTTACTGTTACATTTGCACTTTTGTTGGATGCCAAACTTCTTTTTGTTGTACTGTACTTGTGCTGTATGATGACAGTACATTTTAATCTAATCTTAACAACCAGTCCCAAAAAGGGAAATTCCAAATACGAATGTCTCACGGGCACTCGGTCTACAGCATACTAGACTAAAGGCTTTTAACACATCTGCCCGTCGCTTATCAATGACTTGTGTGAGAGAGGTGAAACGGCTGTTTTCTAGTCAGAATCCCCGGAAGGCGGCCGGCCCGGACTCTGTCTCCCCCTCTGCCCTGAAGCACTGTGCTGACCAGCTCGCACCGGTGTTTACCACAATTTTTTTTTTTATTATCTTTCTTCCCCTCCTTTTTCCCGATTTTTCTCCCATCCCACCCTTCCTGGTTGTTGCGTACTTTCCCCTACTGTTGGTCCGGGAGACCGGAGACTGTCACATGCTTTCCTCCGACGCATGTGCAGCCTGGGGCAGGCCAACCTGGCCGCGCAGGTTCTCACCGGGGAGAGTGTAGCGTGTGGGAGGCCACACTATCTCTCCTCAGATCCAACCCTCGCTGAGCAGGCGCCCCGACCGAACTGTAGGGGTCTCTGTCCACAACACCCAGGACCCACCCTTCAGCTTCCCACCCCCTGATACAGCCAATTGTATCAGTGCGAGAGGACAGCCAAGCTGATAGCAACGCCGGGAGCTGGATTCGAACAGGCGAATCCTAGTGTCTCCCGGTGTTGGTGACGAACGTAATCTCCGTGCGCCACCTGCCCCCCTTACCACCATTTTTAATGCATCGCTGGAGCTGTGTCACGTCCCAGCATGCTTCAAGGCCTTAACCATCATCCCCGTCCCCAAGAAGGCCACGGTCACGGGCCTTAATGACTACAGACCTGTCACCCTGACCTCTGTGGTCATGAAGGTCCTGGAGCGCTTTGTCCTGGCCCACCTGAAGCTCATCACAGATCCTGTGCTGGACCCGCTGCAGTTCGCGTACAGAGCCAACAGATCCACAGAGGATGCTGTGAACATGGCTCTGCACTACACGCTGGAACAATTGGACTACGCGGGCAACTATGTCAGGATATTGTATGTGGACTCCTCGGCATGACCATCTCCCGGGATTTGAAGTGGGAGCTCAACATCACAGGCCTGCTCAAGAAGGCCCAGGGGAGGATGTTCTTCCTCCGGCAGTTAAACAAATATAAACTGCCGAGGACCATGATGGCCCAATTCTACACGGCCATCATTGAGTCCATCCTCACCCACTCCATCATCTCCTGGTTCCCCGCTGCAGCGGCAAAAGATCTCGCCAAGCTGCAGCGGGTGATTCGCTCCGCGGAGAGGGTGATCGGCTGTCCCCTGCCCTCCCTCAGGTCCCTGCACGACTCCAGGGCGCTGAAGAGGGCGAGGAAGATCATGGCCAACCCATCCCACCCCGGTCACAGCCTCTTCACCCTGCTCCCCTCTGGGAGAAGGCTGAGGATCCCAAAGGCTGTGAAAGCTCGACACAGACTGAGCTTCTTCCCCTCAGCCGCCAGGCTAATCAATGCCTCAGGTCCCCCCCCCCCCTCTGCCCCCAAGTGAAACTGGCACAATGACACTGACTGCACTGCACTAGTCCGTACTGGAACTCTGCACTTATATATATATATATGTATTTGATTGATTAATCCCCCACTGCACTGTTTCGTTTCTTGTCATGTGTCTGTGTTGGTGTTGGTTACTGTGAAAAAAGAAAAGAAAATGCATACACTGTATTGCTGCAACAATTACCAATGTGTTTTTACACAAATGGCTCAATAAAGAAATCTGAATCTGAATTTGCAGTCAACATTGTCGAAACGGATTTTTTTTTCTTTTTTTTTATATAAATCGGTTCATATCCTTTTTATAGGATTTTGAAAAGCTATCGTTCTCTCGAAAATTTCCGGAAAATAGAAAGATTCTCCCATAAACGGCATTTATTCGAATATTCTCGAATACACTAGACACGTTGTCATTTATCTGCCTATTTATGAATAGTTTTCAAATAAACGCTAGATTATCGATAGTATATGTGTACTTATGCACGCTATAGAAGCGGGCTGAAAAATCTATTCTCTCATTTCCTCAACATCACACACACACACATACGGGACACGCTGAGATATAGGTCAAAACAGCTCCGATTACCCCAAGACTGGTAACATAGATTCCTTACCTTAGATCAGATGTTTTCCAAAAAGATTATTCCAATTCCTGATCGCCATTCCAAATATCGATCACGTATATTGATTGATTATTGGCTGCTGTAAATATATATTCCATATATATATTTCCATCTCGTGATCACTTCCCTCTTGATCAGACGGCTCGCCAGCATAGTGGAACCAGTAGGCTCCCCCCACACACATCCACCACACATCCACCAGTATAATCGAATGGCCTGCAGTTACACAGGGATAGACGATAGGGGGCGGTATTTTCCCATCTGAGCTCCTAGAGCAGACCTGGGCATTGTACGGCCCGCGGGCCGGATCCGGCCCGCGGGATGATTCTGACCGGCCCGCGAAAGATTACATGATAATAAAAAAAAATAAAAAAAAAATAAAAAAAAATATTTTTATTTAATTTTTTTTTTTTATTACTTTTTTACTTTTTTTTTTTCATGTCAACGTTCACACGCACAGTATACGCTTAGGAGACATGCTCAGAAGATGTTGGTTCTCTTTGGATCCACCTACATATGTGAACAGACATTCTCAGTCATGACGTTTACCAAGTCCAGGTACAGATCCTCTCTCACTGATGAACATCTGGCAGCTGTGCTTCGCATCTCCACCTCAGACATGCAACCTGACTTTGATGGACTTGTTAAAGCTCAACAGAGACTGGATTTCTCACACTGAATGAAAAAAAAGAACTGAAGAACACTAAAATGTGGAAATATAACAAGTGAAATGGGACACTTGATATTTTTTTTTCTTTTTTTTGCACAGTTCTGAAAACATTAAATGTTTAATATAGGCATGTAAAGTAAAAAAGGCTACAAAACTGGGACACTTTTCTTTACACAGTTCAGTGACATGTCTTGTTTATTTTTGCTATAAGATGATGTGATGTCTTTAGAAAGCTAAGAAAATCCTTGTTTCAATAGTATATGAAACTCAAAATGCCCTTTGTTATTAATGTTTCACATTTTGTTTATCATTTTGGAAATAAATTCTATTTGAATAAATGATATTTTTGAAAGCTAACCTCACCTTTTAATTGCCAAATAATAACATACACTCTTACCAGGGGTCAAAACAATGCCATTTACTGCTTTTTATATAGAAATAAAATGTATATTATGCATAATTGAGTTTGGAATTTTGGCCCGGCCCCCCAACATATTTTCAGTTGCTCATTCGGCCCCCCGGGAAAAATAATTGCCCACCCCTGTCCTAGAGGGTCTGCTGTACCAACGGGAGACTCGGTTGATGAAATCTGAATTCAGATCGCGAATAAAAAAAATAAAACGACAATTCGCGTCGTCGGCACTCAACGGGGGCATGATAAGACGACAATACACGTCGCTGGCACTCAAAGTGTTAATGTTGTTCATGAGACAGAGTGCTTTGGACATCTCTAGAAGGTCCCTTACGTTGGACCGGTTCTATGTCCACCACACGCAGGACAACACTGCTCTCAGTCTCACCTGTGGCAGCGGACCAGAGCTTGGGGCCCCTCCTCACGATGTGGGGGCTCTGCACCGTGCCATACCAGGGTGACAAGGGCTCCACGGCGCCGGTCAGACGCCGCAGCGCGGGTGGCGAGAAGGGGCTGTCCAGGTCGGGGGTGAAGGGGGCGCCCAGCGGGCTCTGCAGGCCGGCCACGGAGGAGCGCAGGAACACCGAGCCGGGCGTCCTGATGAGGGCGCTGGGCCGGGGGGTCTTCACGTCTTCCATACCCGACGGCACTGTTTAAAGACAAGAGGAGAGGGACGGTCAGTGGTGGATTTGCCGAGTAACGTCTGGAATGTGGCCGTCCTTCCGGTGCCTGTGTAGAATTATTTTTCTCCACATACTCAAACCTGTACCAGAGACTTTTTAGAATTAATGTTTTTTATTTTATTTATTGAACCTTCATATAAAAACAGGCAGGTCAATTAAGAACAAATTCCTATTTACAATGACGGCCTGGTGAGAGGACAAAAGGGCCTCTTGAAGGGTAACAAAAAAATATATAGAAAAGAGAGACGATACATACATCACATCGCAGAGATAAGGGAAATAATTAAAACACATCAAACAAACACACAAACAACTAAATAAAACTACAAGGTATGTAAGATATGAAGCAATTTACAGTTAAAAGGCTGGGTGACAGTTGCAGGTGTGTGTAAACAACTCTGCGATAGAGTCCTTAAAAAGTAGTGAGGGAGGGACGTCAATTTGTCCATTTTCAAAGTCTTTCGCATCTCGTTCAAATTGCTGGAGGTTTGACCAAACAAAGTGTTACATCTCTCTACCAAGAAGCTTAAACCCCTGCACAGACGGGCACAGCCAGGAAAGTCAGGCCGAAGATCCAACAGTGACAAAGAGGGGGAAAAAAGAAAAAGAAAATTCAACCGTATCATTTTTGCAGTATCATTCTTGACAAGAGCGATACTGCAGATCCAAATGTACCCGTCTGTTTCTGTCGTCAAACATTTCAGGAGATGTACCTGAGTCGTCGGAGGAGGCAGACTTCTTGTCGCTGCCGGCAGACTGGGACTTGGCCCGGCCGTTGGTGGCTACGTTATCATGGTGGGCCACGAGCCTCTGGGTCAGGTCAGCCAGGAGAGACAGACACTCCTTACTGATGGCATTCCAGTTGTGAGGGTGACCACCTGGGAGAGACGCATGGATATTCATCTCATCTTCATAAATTCATATTATTATCATAAATATTATTATTATTTGTTTGTAAACGGCCCCTGAATTTGTTTCTTTTTCTCATATCTTTCTACTGTTACCCTGCCTATACATCCCCTCCCCCACGCTGCTATGACGCCCAAATAATTATGAAGTTAAGATAGAACAATCGCACATCTTAGTTCTCAAAACTGAAATCCTAATATTTTTCAACAAGGGGTTTGATGACCAGCCATCCCATCTAAATCTGTTCACCGGGGGAAGAGTCGGAGATTGAGGGGTGGGGGGATTGAGGGGTCAGAAGGTTTATTTTCAACCCTCATGTTTAGTCAATATTTTATTTGTTTAGCGCAGGATGAAGCGTTTGTTGCGCAGGGATCTGACCTGGCTGGCTGAGGCTGAAGACTTCAAGGCGCCGTGCAGGAGAGTGTTGAGACAGCAGAGCAAAGTCCTGCAGAGCTAGAAACTGACATCCAGACAAAAGACACATTTTTAAAAGACATGAGCAGCGAACAGGCCCGCTTTAAAATTCTAAACAAATTTCTCCGAGAGATTGAGAGAAAGAAGTTGCAGGCCAAGTTATAATGAAAGAGCTACAAACCAACAGACACTTCCTCTCAAAAAGGTTTGAAAAGGTTTTTTAATAAGCATGTATTCTCTTGAGAAAACCTTATCACACATGCAAGTATTTGTGATCATGTGAATAATGATATTCCCCGCCCCTTTTAGACCTTCAACAGTACAACATTACTGGTATCTGCAGATTTCAACAAGTTACATTTAAAACATTTTAATACCATTTGGGGCAAAATTTAATACCAATTTAACAACCATACTAGCAAAAAAATAAACAGTGCCATTGAACTGGTGGCTGCACTTACACGTCAATTTAAATTCTCACGTGTTCCATACAAGCTCTCGCCAGACGCACCAAGCTCCCGGTAGCCCCGCCAAAAACAACGACTTGAATACAAAAATATTTTATATATTTCATATTATTTCATCCCCCGACAGCCGGGCTGCCCCCCCCCCCGCCCCCAAATATTGAATACCTGTGCAAATACCTTCTAACTCATTGAGTGCCAAAAACGAGATATCTTGTTTTTAGTTCCTTTTTTTTCTATTTTCTCATACCGAGTGTAGCTGGGACCTGCAATGACGATTTAATCCCGCCAGGTGGCAGTATTGCCTACCTTATGAACATGCATAGGCCATAGGGGTGTAACGGTACACAGAAGCCACGGTTCGGTACGTACCTCGGTATTGGGGTCACGGTTCGGTACGAGTTCGGTACAACAGAAGAAAAATATTTATAATTATTAATATAATTATTTTATTTATATATTATATTTATGATAATTATTATTATTAAATAGAATAATTTTCTATAGGAAAAGTATGTTTTTTTTTTTATTTGATCAGCTGTGCCTGTGAGTACGGCAATGTATGGGGCTGCGGCACTGCAGATTTACCCTACTCGAGTCCAGCGGGGGAGAATGTTGGTGTGTTTGTTGGTGCGTTTCTTTCCATTGGTTTCATTTGGTTAACATTATTGGGCAACAAAGGGCGGCTAGGTGGTGTAGTGGGCAAGGCACTCGCCACCAGTGTGGAGACGCTAGGATTCGCGTGTTCGAATCCAGCTCTCCACATTGTTTTCAGTTTAGCTGGTCGTCCGCAGTAATACACATTGGCCGTATTACGGGGAGGGAAAACTGAAGGGTGGGGATCGAACGTTGTGAACAAGCGACTCCTACAAGTCGGTTGGTGCGCCTGCGCAGTAGAATCAGGAAGTGTCGGGGGCAGCGTGAGCCTCCCACGCGTTACTCCTCGACACTGAGAGATCGAGCTGCGCAGGTGAAAAGATGCGACTGCTGTTACCTCAAGTACCGGAGGGGACTTGTGCTATGTATGACTTAGTCCACATTGCAGCCGGCTTGTGGGAGGCAAGAAACAGCGTTCGTGACAGGGGAGGGTTGAATTGGATGATACGAAATTGGGATGGGAGAAAAATATAGAAAATGGGAGAAAAAGTGGATAAAAAAAAAAAAAACATTATTGGGCAACAAGAAAACGAAAGAAAACTGTAAAATTGTAATGACCCTGCAGCTGTTCCAATGTAAATGTGCCTCGGTGTGCACGGCCACGCGCGCTGTTCTCGCACGGACCTCGCGAGTGCCTGCATGTGTGACTGGTGTGTTTGCGCCAGAGGGAAGGCTCCTCTGAGCCGCACGAGGGAAGGCTCCTCTGAGCCGCACGAGGGAAGGCTCCTCTGAGCCGCGCGAGGGAAGGCTCCTCTGAGCCGCGCGAGGGAAGGCTCCTCTGAGCCGCGCGAGGGAAGGCTCCTCTGAGCCGCGCGAGGGAAGGCTCCTCTGTTCCGCGCGAGGGAAGGCTCCGAGGCGTATCCTTCGTATGGCTCCACGTACCGCACCGTGACGGCCGTTCCGTAAATTCAGGGGACGAATACACGTACCGTTACACCCCTAATGGGCCAGCTTTGTGTGGGCCGCCCCACAGCACCCAAAGCACTAGGGACTCTAGTAGGGAGCGAGCAGCAGTGAGCAAGACAGCCAACTAACGTTTGACAATGGCGATCGCCTAGAGCGAACTATTGGATATTACGAAGAAGACAAAACGGATTATATGGATGATGATTATGGACGATAAGGTGCGTTTCCACCAGACTATGTTGGACCCAGCACTTCTGGTAAATCATAAAAGTACTATAGTCAAACCGGCCAATGAGGAAACCTATTCGGCTCTGTCTATAGTCTGGCCCGAGCAGACTATAGACGAAGAAGACAACGGATGAGGGCCACCTAACGTTATATGTATTGATCCTGTTTTGATTCAAGACACTTGGAGCAAGAGTGTCGTACCTTCTGACAAAGGTAACGTCTATTTTACCGAACCCCATCCTAAAACATGCTTTTGTAATGATCACAGCATCGGAAAACGACCCCCCCCCCCCCGATGCCTTTGTGAAGAAACATATGGTTGTGCAGGGCTGTACACTGCGACGAGATTAGGGCTGCAACGATTAGTCGACATAATCGACGATGTCGATTAAAAAAAATCGTCGGCGAGGAATTGTTGCGTCATTAGTCATTAAAATTTTTTTTTTTATTATTATTTAGTCGACTACCAAAATAGTCAGTCGCAAATTGCCCCTTAATTTGGCCCGTGCGAGTGGTAAATAATATTTGGGGGCAACCTTGCGAGTAGTGATTTCAACCCTTCATTCGCATTTCACTCCTAAATTAATTTAAAAAAATAGTAAAACAATAGCCTACAACCTGCTGTACAGTGCGACATAATGTCACGCCGGTGCTATGAAAAAATCTGTCGGCAATGAATGAATTTACTGCGTGTGGGGGAAAAAAGATTTGCGTGTGAAGTGAATCTGGGTCACGCTATAGACTTGGTAGTTGTAGTCTATTGTGCGATTAAATACCATGTCCCGCCTGCGTAGAGTCCATACATCCAACACCAAATCCCATCATTCCTAGCGAACAATCGAAACTGAATGTGAACTTCCTTTCAATAAGTTTAAGCCGCTAATTTTGCTCTGCAAGAACAACGTAGCGGATATCAGTCCATCTTATGACAACCAAGTCCGATGTGGAGATGATAAGAGACCATAGCTGATTAAATTAAGTCGGACCTGGCAGTGATGATTGACGAGGACACGGACACTTCTAACGTTCAGTTCAGCCATGCTTTAGGTGAGTAGCCCACTATTTCACTATACGTGAAATACTGTCTACTTAAATTTCCCTCCGGGGATCAATAAAGTATCAACCTTTCTATCTATCTAATAATGAGACAATATGCAAATAAGATAATACTAATAATTGTCACGGTTCCCCGTATGAAAGTGGCTTGCAACTTACTGCTGGTAAAATCACTGTTTATTTCTCGTTTTGCATAGTATTACATTCCTCGTATAAGTCCTACCGTGAGAGCCTCATACAGGTCCATTAAACCTTTTTGATTAGAGTCTTTCCTTCGAGCTACAGCAAGTTGAACTGATCATTTCACGGTCAAAAGCGCAAACTTAAACAAAGTTGCGTCGCAACACGGTTTTCAAAATAAAGGTCACATATACACATACCGTAGTAGGCCTCTCAATTCTTATTAAAAAAAAAGTCCCGGATATACATAAACATTAATTGGCATAGATCTCTATAAATGGCCCAACACATTGATCACTTTAGGCACACCCTGAAACCAGTAACATCACAAATATGAAGCAGGTAATTACCCATAAAAATAATAAACCTTTCATGGGGTTATTTACAATAATAATAATTCATTTTATTTATAAAATATTCTGTGCCCCTAAATCTCTCATTTAGGGGCAAGTGTGCCCCTAGTGAAAAAGCTTAGCGTACAGCCCTGTTGTGTACCTTCCGACAAAGGTAACGTCTATTTTACTGAACCCCATCCTAAAACATGCGTTTGTAATGATCGCAGCGTCGGAAAACAACCCCCCCCCCCCGGCTTTGTGAAGAAACATGGTTGTGTTTACCTTTGACCTGGCAATAATATATGTTTCAGGCGAGCAGCCGTGAGATTTGTGCATACGCTGCACAAAACACACTACCAGTATATCTCACAATCTAGAAAACCAGCCTGGATTATTGTGAAACGGGGCGATGTTTAGCGTGGTATAGCACACAAACGAAGGTATGTAGAAATACAGTTGTCCCTGTTGGACTATAAATATTGCCTGTCAAATGAGCCATACTATTGTCTCCATATCTATGATATAGAATATACGATGGGTGCGCAAACATTGTGAAAATAGTCAATAACACTGGCGCCGGGAGTAAAGATAGTTGTCATACAGAAGTACAGAATACTTTCATACAAAATGCTTCTTACTGTTACGCTCCAGAGACTGTGCTAGACAAGATAGTATCAAATAACATAGTATAGCATGTAAATTAGAAGTAGAAAATGAGGTCACAGTGTTCAGTATAGACATATGTACAATGTTCGATGCAGAATAGACGTAACTGAGTAGAATAGACGTAACTGAGTTACCATATAATATACAATACTATGCAGTGTACTAATGTACAATACTATATAGTGCAAAGCAGAAATGGGATGAGGTACAATTTAGGTACAATTTACAGTAAGGTGTACGAGTTTTAGTGCAATCCTTCATCAATAAATATAAAGTGTGGGGAGTGGGTGCTGCTACAGTGTGTTTGTTTAAAGTGAGTGTGTGCTATAAAGTGTGTGGAGTGGGTGCTACAGTGTGTTTGTTTAAAGTGAGTGTGTGCGTGTGGATGTGTGTGCTATGTGCGTTTGATGGTTGTTGTTGTGTAGTGTTCATTGTTCGTTGAGCAGCCTGATGGCCTGGGGATAGAAGCTTCTTCTGAGTCTTTCTGTGCTCGCCTTGAGACTCCGGTATCGCTTGCCTGACCGCAGCAGTTCAAAGAGGCAGTTGTTCGGGTGACTGGAGTCTCTTAGCCTTGCCCCTGCACCGCTTGTTGTAAATGTTCTGGAGGGTGGGGAGCCCCCCTCCAATTGTGCGTTCGGCTGAACGTGTCACTCTTTGTAGTCTGCTTCGGTCTTGTGCAGTGCTATTCCCAAACCAGGAGGTGATGTTGCCAGTCAGGATGCTCTCTATTGTACATGAGTAGAAGTTCTTAAGGATCTTCTGACTGACTTGGAACTTCCTTAGGCGCCTGAGGAAGTAGAGGCGTTGTCGTGCCTTCTTCACAACACTGTCAATGTGTGTGGTCCAAGTCCTCGGATATGTAGGCTCCGAGGTACTTAAAGCTGTTGACTCTCAACCGGTGCCCCGTCGATGCTGAGGGGGCTGTAGTCCTTGACCCCCGACCTCCTGAAGTCCACAATCATCTCCTTTGTTTTGCTGACGTTCAGGGAGAGGCTGTTTTCCTGGCACCATCCCGCCAGGACCTTGACCTCTTCCAGGTAGGCCCTCTCGTCGTTGGCAGAGATCAGGCCCACCACCACTGTGTCGTCAGCAAATTTGATGATTGTGTTGCTACTCCGCTGAGCCACACAGTCGTGTGTGTACAGGGAGTAGAGGAGGGGACTCAGAACACAGCCCTGGGGGGCCCCTATGTTGAGGGTGATGGATGAGGAGGTGCAGTTGCCTGGTCTCACCACCTGGGGTCTGCCCGTCAGGAAGTCCAAGACCCACTGGCAGAGGTCATAGTTCAAGCCCAGGTCCCTGAGCTTGGCTATGAGTATGGAGGGGACTATGGTATTGAATGCCGAGCTGTAGTCGATGAATAGCATTCTCACATAGTTCCCCTTCCTCTTGTCCAGGTGTGATGCTGCTGTGTGCAGCACATGGGCTATGGCGTCCTCCGTGGACCTGTTGGGGCGGTATGCAAATTGCAGGGGGTCCATGTTGATGGGGAGGGAGGAGCAGATGTAGCCCTTTACTAGCTTCTCAAAGCACTTCATGGCTATGGAGGTGAGAGCTAC
Organism: Notolepis coatsorum; assembly: GCF_963971535.1. Lineage (NCBI taxonomy): Eukaryota > Metazoa > Chordata > Actinopteri > Aulopiformes > Paralepididae > Notolepis > Notolepis coatsorum. The sequence continues at coordinate 26,553,349 of NC_140177.1, read as the reverse complement.
AGGGCGGTAGTCGTTGAGGCAAGCAGGCTTGGATTTTTTGGGTACAGGGATAATAGTGGACTTCTTCAGGCAGGTGGGGATGACAGCCTGTTCTAAGGACAGGTTAAATATGTCAGTGAATACCGGGGCCAATTGGTCGGCACAGACTTTTAGGACGCGGCCGGGGATGCCGTCCGGTCCTGCTGCCTTCCTGATATTCACTCACTTTTTTAAAGGTCCGCCTCACCTCATGCTCCGTTACCCTGAACACTGAGTCTCCATCAGCAGCAGACCCCCCCCCCCCATTGCCGTGGCTTGTGGGCTGGTGTTGTTATTACCAGCATCAAACATCGCATAGAAGGTATTGAGGTCATTTGCTAAGGAGATGTCACTGTTCAGTTTGAGGGAGGTGCCTTTGTAGTCTGTCATCGTTTTGAGCCCCTGCCACATAGCTCTGGAGTCAGCCTGTTCAAACTGGAGTTCAATTTTATCCCTGTAGCGCCGTTTGGCCTCCGTCACTGTCCTCCTTACGTTGTATCGCGCCACCTTGTGGTCATTCATGTTGCCTGCCACCAGGCCGTCGTTGTATGCTTTGGTGCGCGCTTTCAGAGCTTCACGGACGGATTTGTCTACCCAGGGTTTTTGATTTGTGTAAACTCTAATTGTGGTAGTGGGGATTGTTTCTTCCACCAAAGTACGAACATAGTCCAGCACTGTCTCCGTGTAGACATTAATGTTATCTGTGTCGCGGAACACGCTCCAGTCTGTGCACTCAAACGCAGCTTGGAGCGTCCCCCCCGACTCCACATCCCATTTCTGCACCTCTCGCGAGACTACAGGAGTGCTCTTGATTCTTTGTTTGTACTTTGGTGAAAGGAAAATGGCCGCGTGATCAGACTTACCAAAGCCACTAGCAGAATGAGCCTTGTAGCCACCCTTGAATTGCGTGTAACAGTGGTCTAGGATGTTACCGCCTCTGGTGTTACAAGTCACATGCTGATAGAAGTCAGGCAAAACCTCTCAGATTGGCGCTATTGAAATCACCCACTACTACAATGGCGGCGTTAACGTTCGCTGCTTGGATTCTATTTACCTCATCGTGGAGTCTGGAGAGCGCGACACTATTGCTGGCTTGCGGTGGAATATACACTCCGACCAGGACGATCGCCGTTAACTCCCTCGGGAGGAAGAAAGGACGACACTTGATGGTTATATATTCCAGGTCTGGGTAGCAGTGGTTCGATAATTCCTTCACGTTGGCTGGATCGCTCCAATTGTTGTTAAACATGAAGGCGATACCTCCTCCACGCTGTTTGCCGGACTCTGCTGTTCTATCCTTGCGGTTGGATGGCGTGATCTGGGGTTCCTGGCGACAGCCACGTTTCAATGAAGCAGAGAACATTGCAGTCTCTAATGTCTCTCTGGAATTGAATCCTTGCTCGGATGTCGTCCAGTTTATTGTCAATTGATTGTACATTGGCTAGCAATATACTGGGTAGTGGCGTTCGGTGTCGTCTGGTTCTCAGTCTATTACGGATCCCAGCTCTCTTCCCTCTCCGCCTGATGATTCCTTTGTTCCTGGGGTCGGAATCTGGTCCCATTGTCCTCAAGATCTCCACAGGCCATTGCTGCGGTTCAGAAAGCTGATCCAGGGAGTAATCTAGTCGGTAAGTTTCCCGTAATCCGATGTCTATAAGTGACTGACGGTCATACACATTAAATGCACCTACTGTTGGTAGTGGTACAGACAAAACTCTTAAAACTATAAATATTAACAAAAGTAAGCACAATCTCGACGGAGCGCACAGACAGGCGGCGGGACATAGCGGCGCCATCTTGTTGCCTGCGGCGTGGCAGTCAATGAGTTAAGGTCTTAAATTGAGAATTAGAAATGTAATGTACCCTGTCAATCATTATTAAGGCAAAACCTACTCTTCATACCAAGGAAGCCACTTTGATGAACATGAAGCTAAGTGTTGCATAAATACACCCAACATATCCGTAAATGGCTGTTGTAAATCCTTTACAGGCATTTCTTTCTTACAACAAGAGTTTCTTCAAACATTACTCTGAAGAAATACATAAATAGAAAAAGCCATGGCGTCCCCAAACATTTGAAGGGCAGTGTATATTCTAAATTTGATTAATTTCTTTGAATGTTTTATTTACCTTCACTATCATCGGCTGCTTGTCACTGAGCACTTTTGGAAGACACTGGTTCATGTCCTCGTTAAAACTTGACTGCACAGGAAAACTGTGTACCTGCGAAACAAGTGAGCGTTCATTATTGATCGATTGATTTCATTGATCTTTATTTACCTCGAACACAACTAACATACAAACCAAAGTAAAGACAAAATGTAAACAAACGAGTCCGTCTTCATCCGTAGAAAAACAAACAAGGATGAGTTTGAGAAGAAGCAGAAGGAAGCTCATCTAGTCCTGCCCCTTTCTTACAAGATCATAACATTTAGAATAAAACTCTTCTAAAAGAGAGAAAAATTATAAATGAGATAGAAACTATGTTACAAAGGCAGGCATCACAAATAACGCAAATTCCCTGGCTGTTTCAGAGTTCACAGGACATTAAATCACTACATAGGACTATTATATTGTTTACACTGTTTTCTCATATTTTTATATGCATATCAAATTTTATTGCCTATATTTATGTCTTTCTACTACTACCCTGCCCATACCTGTACCTCCCCTCCCCCAAGCTGCTATGATGCCTGAATTTCCCCTTTAAGGGGATCAATAAAGGATTATCTTATCCAACATCAATGCAGTTCAACAGATCACATTATGGACTTTCCTCACAAGTGACAACACTGCCCTCTAGTGTTGTAGAAAATATTTAAAAATTTTGATTTTTTTAGAGAGAAAAAAATATGTGTATACGTTGTTTTTGATACAGGTACCTCAGTCACAAAGATCCTGAACAGCAGTGATGTGATGTACCAGGTGAGAAGCAGGAAGGTCCCGCTGACCCACAGATGGTAGAGCAGGGAGAGGTCCAGCAGGCCGGCTACACTGTCCAGAGGATGCAGAGAGCTGGAGCGGAAACAGTACATCTCAGAACTGACACATCCTGCACCAAAAGCACATCACGAGACGCAGGAATGTAAAGCAATACCGTACCATCCTATTTAACTGAGATCAAATACTCTGTACTAGGACTTATGCATTGCAACAACATCATTATGTATCAACATCAATTTAGTTAGCTGTTAACACTTTCAGTGCCCACCACGTGATAACACGCGTTATCAGCCCTGACAATTATCGTTATATTTTTTTATTAGCGATCTGAATTCATATTTTATCAACCGAGTCTCCCGTTGGTAAACCAGCCCCATCAGGAGCTCAGATGTGAAAAAAGCGCCCCCTATCGTCTCCCAGATGGTAATGGACCCTTTTGGAATGGACTCAATGAAAATGGATGAGAAAAGAAAAATCCGGAATCCACATTTTACTTCTCAGGCATGTAACCCGAGCCGATCGGATTCATTGTAGACCCTCAGAACAGAGTGGAATATGTGTTTACAGTATGTAGCGTTGGATCAATAAAATCAATCGATTTTTGGAATGGCGATCAGGAATTGGAATGAACTTTTTGGAGAACATCTGATCTGAGGTAAGGAATCTATTTTACAAGTCTTGGGATAATCAGAGTTGTATTCGCTGAGATCTCAGCGTTCGCCCTATGTGTGTGTGTGGGCGATGGCTTTGAGGAAATCAGAGAATCGATTTCAGATCGCCTATATAGCGTGCATACGTACACATATACGATCGATAATCTAGCGTTTATTTGAAAACGATTCATAAATAGGCCGAAAAATTACAACGTTCTAGAATATTCCAGTACAGGGCGTTTATCATGGAATCTTTTTATTTTCCTTGAAAACGAGGGCTTTTCAAAATGCTATAAAACGAAAATGAACCGATAAAAAAACAATCCGCTTCGACAATGTTGACTGGAAAACGAGTCATTGATAAGCGACGGGCAGATTAGACACATAGCCATAATTTAAAACATAGATTAGGCGTTATTAACGCTAACATTGAAGTGGATGGTGTGCATTCAAGCACTAAATCGTGCGCCCCCTGCTGGCACTGAAAGTGTTAAAGTAGGCGCATATGAACAAATGTGTGGGCATATAGTTGTGTACAGTGTGTTAAGTATTCTTAGCTATTTCACGTAGATTGATTATTGGATATTTAATTATTGGAGCTCGTCTTGTGTGTATTAGTCCAAGTCTCTATAGTCCTTTGTCATGTTTACCTGTAATATTATATGTTATGATGTCTGTAATATTATATGTTATGATGTAAGTATTATGTCTGTGTACTAGTCCTTTGTCCCGTTTACTTGTAAAGTCATGTTATGATGCAAGTATTGTCTGTCTGTGTGTACTAGTCCTTTGTTCTGTTTACTTGTAATGTCATGCTATGATGCAAGTATTGTCTTTGCGTGTACTAGTCCTTTGTCCCATTTAATTGTAATGTTATATGTTATAACTTATGATGTACCGTAAGTATTATGTCTGTGTGTAGTGTACTAATCCTTTGTCCCCTTTACTTGTAATGTTATGTTATGATGTAAGTATTATGTCTGTGTGTATAGTGTGTACTAATCCTTTGTCCTGTTTAATTGTAATGTTATATGTTAGGATGCAAGTATAGGGAGGTGTAGTCTGAGTCTGACGTCACTTTGGACAGCCCGCGAGGTCCACCCGTTTAGGGATTTATCATTGGGAAAATGGATTATCGGCTATTGTAACAATTCTGCCTCATGAACATTGGCAAGCTTTCCATTTGTGCACATAATTAGTTCCCTTCTATCACTAACATTATTGTTTAAGCATTTTTGGTTGAAATACAATTTTACGTAATTATTTTACGATTAATTGCGAATATTTTCATGTTGAGCTATAGATTGTGGCTGAATACGCACACCATGCAAATGTTCATGCTTTATTTGTTTTAAACGAGACGATTTAGAAGTCCAAGCGAGGTGGATGGCCAGAAACAACAATGGCGTAACCACTACACCTCCCTATTATGTCTGTGTGTACTAATCCTTTGTCCCATTTTTTTTTAACAATATATTTATTGGGTTTTAGTTTGCAAATTACAACATGTATATAAGCAGAGCAGTATTCAGCAAACATTTTCACCTTGTTCTCCCTCCCCTAACCCCACCCCACACAAAATAATAATTAACTTCAAAAACAGGTTCACATAGGAAGGATACAAATTTAAATTATAAAAAATAAACATAAATAAATAATACAACCATGTTTTACACATTAAGTAAAGGGTGTTTCTTGTCGTTTTTACACAATAATAAGAGTTGTCCCACAGTACTCTCCCTAATCCTGTTCTTGTTGAAGCAAGTTCCCAACATTCGTATTATGCTTTAAGAAGTACAGAAACGGTCCCCAGGCATTATCAAAAATGTTTTGTTTACGTCTAACAATATACACCATCTTTTTCCATTGACATATTTGAAGCCATTTCTTTAATCCACATACCAATTCTTGGTCCATCAACATTTTTCCAATTAAGAGCTATTACACGTTTTGCTTTCCTTTGTCCCATTTACTTATAATGTTATGATGTAAGTATTATGTCTGTGTGTGTAGTGTACTAATCCTTTGTCCCGTTTACTTGTAATGTTATATGTTATGATACAAGTATTATGTTGCAATACATAATACATGCAACGTTTTTTGTGGACCCCAGGAAGAATAGCTACTGCAATGCTGTAGCTAATTGGGGATCCTACTAAACTAAACTAAACTAAACTGCAAGTGAAAACATTTTTATTTATTTTTATCACGAACGATAAAACCATACTAACTTGTTCAACTGGAGATCCAGTGTTTTACAGATCCACGTTCTTGGAACATATCCTGTAAGAAGATGCCATGCTTGATAAATAAATCATTCCGACACTGCGATACTAGCCGTATCAGATTGTTCACAGATCAACCGGCCTAAAGGGGCATTTCGCAGATTACTCAACTGAATCCCATCGTTCTTTTGTGAGGAGGACATTCGATAAACGGATAGAACTTACCAAGGTTTTCTGTGTCCCGGGAGCTTGGCCCGGGTGATGTCAACCGGAGAGCGGACCTCTATTTCTAGGGATGCACCGATCCGACTTATTTCAGTCCCGGATGCCTGGACTTTGGGTATCGGCCAATATCCGAACCGATCCGAATAACCGATCCGAACTATTACTTTTCAATAAGCAGTATAGACTTGAACCGTCATTTTGGAGTCATTGAACAAACATGATTGGGATAGAATAATTGTTTCTCCATTAGAGAGAGTTAAAGGTGCTGCAAGTGGTATTTTCTAGTTAAAATAAGTGTTAAGTAGCTCTCCTGATTGGTTAAAGGGGTATCCCTTAACGGTAACACCGGGATCTGGTAACGGGATACCAGAAAATGTATTTTGTGTTTACTGCAGAGCGGAGGGACTAGGACACCCATGTTACTGACCAGACACTATATGTCAGTGATGGCTGATTGTTACTCAGCTGATAGAGTTGTGCCCTTCCTGATGGCTTGTCGTACAGAACTTGTAAGTCGCTTTGGATAAAAGCGTCAGCTAAATGACTAAATGTAAATGTAAATGGGGTGTAGAGATATTATTTTAACATGTAGACCACTGTAGATTTCTGTGTACATGTTTCTTCTTATCGTATTTTAGTATCTGGGAAATTCTCCAATAATGATATTCTATTTTAGCCTGGTATCAGGCTGATAACCGATCGTTGTCGCTAATTATTTCCTCAACAATTTCTTCAACTTTCCTCGAGTTGGGCTCTACTGCAGCTGAGAATAGTTGAGGAAATAGCATCTGCAGTTCACTAGAGGTCTGCTCTCCTCCGGGTGACGTCACAGCGGCCGATGCGGCAGAGCTCTCGAGACGCAGAAGACATCGGTATGTTTTATATCACATCATCACATGGCATCCTCACAACAGAGTCGAGAGGAGAGGACACTTACCTAAGAAGAAATAGACAAGAAGGTAGTTCCTGACAGAGTAGAGGGCTTGAGCGGCGCTGCACTTAACCAATAAGGACAGGGTTCCCTTAAAGCAGAGATACTTGTATTGCTGAAAGACACAAGAAAAAGCATTGGCCAGGAATCAAAGCTTGAAGCAAAATGCAACATAAACACACAAAAGTATATATTTATTCTTACCGTATAATATATCTATCCACATCTATCTGTAAATACCTGCATATAATCCTTTTTATATACCTGTAGATACTATATCTACTGTATATCTGTACATATCCCTTACTAGTTACACTGCTGGTCAGTATGACTACTACCATGTCTTTAAGTTTATACCTGTATTACTGTACATATTAATACTACAACACATCAATACATCTGATTAGCACTTTACTTAGTAGTACTAATTTATATATTTTATACCCAGTTTAATCTCCTGTACTGTGTACATTACTATAGCACTTTACTGTTACATTTGCACTCTGGTTGGATGCCAAACGTATTTTCGTTGTACTGTACTTGTGCTGTATGATGACAATACATTTTAATCTATCGAATCAAAAAGGTAGCAGTCGATATCGATGCTTTATTTCTTCAGACTGCAGAGAAGTAGACACAGAGCGCTATAGTGTACCTGAACAGTGTGGAAGGACACATAGTTCATGTTGTGGACGACACCCAGCAGGCTGTGACTACAGCCCAGGAAGGCCCCCAACAGCAGCAGGAGGAGGTGGTACTCGTTCAGGCACGTCTGAGGGGAATCGCTGGATTCAAAACAAGAAAAGGGGGACTTCAAGACCACGGTTGAACCCAAGCACCTGAAAGGTCTAAAGGTCATGAAAAGTAGTAGTAGTAGTTTTAACCTCTTAAAAGGAAACTCTTATAAATTGCGTTTTCCAGTGTTTAGCATTGTTTTCTTGCAATGTGGGATTGTATCAACACTATATGTCGCAAATTCTATTTTTTGCGCATTCTTCCAGTTCAGATGAGACAAGGTCCTCCCCCACTGAACCAAGCCATTCTGATTTGACTGGTTCGCTGATGTGAATTAGGCACCGATCTGCATATCTCAGCCCTTGGTTGTAGCCACCGCCCACAATCAACAATTCGCTCAACAACGGAGCAGTGGAAATAATGCGAAAGTGGTTTTAGAAAGACAGACACTTGCACTTCCCCAAAAGAGAGAGAGAAAAAGAGAGGCTCATACGGAGCGATCTCTCGTCTGTCTCTCCCCGAGTCCCCCTGCATCGCGACTCGAAGCGTGCACACGTGCACTCTCGGAGCGATCTCTCCTCTCTCTCTCTCCCCCTCTCTCTGTATCAGCACTTGCATCACGTCAACCTGTTATACCTGTTATAATATATTCATATTCCGATCCGTGCAATAATATTCACTGGGGTATATATTGTTATTTGAAACAAGTTACCAATGCATTGTCCCGTGGGATTATGCCCCCTGCGGCAAAATTAATTAGTCTCCCTCTCTATCTCTCTCTATCTCTCTCAGCCAGTGCAAACTGTGGGTGACTGTCATACAGCGCATTGAGAGTATGGGCGGAGCCCAGCCAAAAACAGCTTGGAATCTTGAAGGGTAGAAAATGCTGCTCTACAGAACTTGATTAGAAATACAAAACAATGCATTTTTTTTGTGTTCCATAGACTCACAGGAATTGTGTAAAATTGCCCAAATAGTGAAAGAAATAGTAAGATAGTTCCCCTTTAAGACGATCGGTACCTGGTCGAGATTTATTTCACGTCACAAATAGATCAATACAGTCCATATTAAGTGATGTTGCGTTTCTTTTTCAAATGTAGTCAAGACTAAAGACCCTAACCCTATCAAAACAAACAGCAGTAGTCAAGTGTATATTTTCAGCACTACGTTTGTTTACCAATGATGGTCCTAAGAAAGAGGAGACCCAGGGCTTTCGATGGACGTTGAAATTTCATAAAACTACACTACCCAGCTCACACCAGCTGCAGTCAAAGCTGCAGCCGCTTGACGTGAAAAAAATATATTGACGCGATTCTCACAGGTCGAACAAATCTCAACGTTATTGCCATAAAATACAACGTATATTGTTTCTTTACCTTTCTGTGAACGTCTAGCAGAAAAACGTGTCTCAATCCGGTAAAAAAATGGAGGAGCTATGGACATTATACAAAAGTAACTGTACTTACAGTAGATTTCATTCACAGTCTCTGCTGCCCTATATCGGGCGCCTGGTGGTACTAAATCCAGATTTAACTGCCATTGGAAAGGGGAGATTAGGGCCGATCCATAGATGTATGACGTGGCCATAATAAGGTCATTTATAGGCCTGATATTCTATATTCATATTGAATGTGTCCGGAGGGCAAAATTCTGTACCATCTACAAAAAAACCTGTAAATAATCTTCCCTTTGTTAATTTGCTTAGATTTTTTGTACACCTGATCTCAAGAAGGTGCTGAATGAGCTCAGTGGCATTTTTCACTTTTGGTCAATGTTAGCATGGTGTTATTCACCGTCAAAGATGGAATAATTTTTTTTTATAATAATTTATATTCTCCTTTGGTTCATTACAATTCTTTACTCAAGCATAGTAACTGACACACTATTCCTGACACTGGGAATACATTCCCAGAGGTCCATAGATGTCCCTAGATACCAAGAACATGCAAATGGACCTTGGACAAGTGGAGCAATCTTCCATTTACTTGGGCATGTACTATTAGGCACATTTTCTGAAAATATGGCTAGGGCTTAACAGGTTAATAGTAGTAGTTATATTCAGTCATCACACACAATACAATATGCATAATTATTCCAGACTGTGAACGGTCTTTGATTTTAGCAGTGACTAAAAAGGTACAGGCTGAAGCATAATGCTTATACATGCCTGTCCTATATTCCTATCAAATTAAGGCTCCAAAACAAAAACAGAAAAATAATAACTAAATAGAAATTATTCACATTTGTAACCCTAAAAAATAGCTATCAACGTTATTATTTTTAAACCAGAAGCAAATAAAAAAAAATTTAAGAGCAGGGAAGATTTTTCTCTCAGTTGCTTACCTCTCACCCAGAGTACATGGGTAGGCGAGTGTGCCGTATCTGCCCCCGATGGTGACGGCACAACACCAGGCCGCGATCATACCCATGACACAGTGGACCACGGAGTGGACGAACTGACGAGGGTGGAGCAGCTGACCCAACAGGGCCATTTTGGAGCAGGCAATAGATGGGACGACTTAGGAAAGTAGAAACAAAAGCCTAACGGTTACTATGTAAACTTTGGAAATTAGCAACTATTTAACCTTATCCCAAATAAAACACCCAGTAGGGCTGACTCTAATGCTTAATTTCAACTCATAAGACACTGAGGTTACCCCCATTTATAGCCAGGGAAGGAAACAAACTTTTTGGCTTACCAGCCAACTGGCGAGTATATGATATTTTTTACCAGCCAAACAGATTTTTTACCAGCCTTGTGATAATTACTTCTTTGTATGTCTTCTTCTAAATTGATTTTCAATCATAGTAATAATCACACCGTGTCTCTACTCTTTAAAATATTTATTACCATAAAACATTAAGTGTCTCTACTCTTCACAATATTAGCATAAAACATATATTAATCACACGTCTCTACTCTTCAAAATATTAGGATATCACATATTAACATGAAAGAGGGAACTATTCTGGACTGGGTTGGGCTGAACTGGGCAGTGAAAGATGCTGGGCTGGACTGGGTTGGGCAGGGAAAGTTGGGCTGGTCTAGGTTGGACTGGGTTGGGCTGGACTGGGCTGTGAAAGAACCAAGCATTTCACTGTAATGTAATAGCTAAATAAAACAAAACTTGAACTTGACTTGTTACATTGTACTGGTTGTACTGTACTTGTGCTGTATGATGACAATACATTGGAATCGAATCTTATGTCAACGCTAGGGGTTCAGCAGGTGTATACTGAATGACAAGTATGACAACATCAACGTTGTGAAGGGCATATGGGGCGAGTGGTGATATGGGGGGAAACCCGGTAATAATAAAATGTCACTCGGCTGCATTTAAGCAAAGCCGTTCAGTATAGTCGTCCACTATGTTGAACGCGTGTTATGATAGCTTGTTACATGCTAGGTAGCTAGCCGGCTAATGCTGGTTGACTTGAGTGAGTGGAATCGTTAGCCTCACGCCCACTTGTCATTCTTATCCGACTCGAAGGAGACGCGTCACGTGCTGTTGTTCTCCCCCATGTCAGACCGCACTGATATCCGAAAGCGACAACTCTACATGCAATTATTTTCATCCACTGATGTGTTTTTGTCTACGTTGTCAAGCCGGTGACAGGAGTCTGTAGGGCCGCACGCAGTGGTCTGTCCACTTCCCCTAGATAAGCGACATCTTCTAGAAAACAAGTGTTCATTGGAGGAGCTTAGAGCGCAACGTTGATGTTCATTGGTTATGGATTATTATGAGGCGCAAATGGGAGAAATCATAAGGGGGGAGTCAGAGAATGATTTTTTTGTTTTGTTTTGTTTACTACTCGCCAGTGTGGCGAGTGCTCTTCATGAATCACTCGCCAAACATAAAGAATACTCGCATTTGGCGAGTAAAATGGCCTAATTTCCTCCCCTGTATTATAGCGACAGCCAGCTTACAAAACAATACATACTAGTTTATCAGCAATGTCATGCATAAAGGCACAATAAATAAGAATAAACTAGGGATGTCCGATATTATCGGCCAATATTGGCATAAAAATGTGATATCGGAAAATATCTATCGGTTTTCAATTTTTTCTTTTTTTTACATTTATTTAACCTTTATTTACCCAGGCAAGCAAGTAAGAACAAATTATTATTTTATTTATTGTCAAAGTATGCATAATGTTGTGTTAATTACACGACAAGAGATATGTAATGTTAATTACCTGAAATTATTCAGTTTTGGGTTTTGGGGGGGGGGGGGGACCCTGCATATATCGCTATCGGTTGATATCGGTATCGGAAATTAAGAGTTGGACAATATCGGTAAAAAAGCCAATATCGGGGAGCTCCAGTAGCTCACCACGTACCGCGAGTGCTATTTCAGCGCCGTGGACAACCGTGCTCGTCACGGATCTGGGGCTGAGCGCGTTCGAATCCCGGACGGCAGCCGTGCCTTTCCCAGAGTGTCTTCCCCTCCATCTGAACCCTTTCAGCCTGCTTCTGTCGGTCGAACTTGACCAAGTATGAATGCGATGAAAAAGCGATAAACGCTAAAAGAACCAGCTGACTGGTCAAAGTAAAAAAAAAAAAAAAAAAAAAAAAAGCCAATATCAAGCATCCCTAGAATAAACTATAAGAAATCAGCTAAGACAGTTACAAGTTGGCACACAGTGGTCCGAGATCATGCAGCAAGAGAAGGCAGAACGTTCAGCTTCAGAGTCTGCTGGACGCATCAAAGGAAAAAGCTGTTTTTCCTAGTTCAGAGCAAACTGGAGGAACCCTAAGAACCAACCAGCTATTTGAACGTGTACAATAGGTTTGAAGCTTCAATTGCTGCCGTGGTTAATCAATAAAAAAATCAAGATTAGAATGCTTCGTTTTGTTTTGTTTATTTGGTTCTACTAATTGGTACTCCCTCCGCCAGAAAATCAGTTCTTCTACTACGAGAAGGACATTTAACCGTGAGCACTTTCAGAAAACCTACCCCGCCCATTGCTATCATTTACCCGCTGTGTTGAACCTTTACACATGGGGAAAATAAAGCTTCAATTACTTCAAGTAATTAGCACGGCCGGAATACTCGGCAGCACCTCAACGAAAAATAAGTTTGCCATCCAACCAGAGTGCAAATGTAACAATAAAGTGCAATAGTAATATACAATGCACAGGAGATTAAACTGGCCCTGGGTATAAAATATATAAATTGGTACTACTGAGTAAAGTGCTAATCAGATGTATTGATGTGTTGTAGTATTAATATGTACAGTGATACAGGTATAAAGACACTATGGTAGTAGTCATACTGGCCAGCAGCGTAACTAGTAAGAGTAGCTAAGGGATATGTACAAATGTAGAATCTAGATATGTAAAAAGGATTATAAGCAGGTATGTACAGACTTGATATATACGGTAAGAATAAATATACAGTAGGCTATATACAGCATTATTGTACATGCTTACCATGCTAGCATACAGAGTTATATGCAGGTGTATAAATACGTATAAAGAAGAATTATATGCAGGTATATTCAGACAGATATGGATATATATATATGGATTTACATACTTCATAACTCAAAGATATCAAAAACAACTGCCACAGACACTTCTTGATTCAGAGGCATACTCCATAATTACAAGAACAGGCTTTCCAAAAGGCTCTCTTGCTTGCCACTCACCTGTGTAATACTCCAGGTTGAAGAACCCAACCACCATGACGACTACACACAGTAGTATGAAGGAGAAGATGACACTCGGACTGGTTAACAGGGACATGCATTCTGTAGAGAAGGAGCTTGAATGATGAGTTTCACACACTAGGACAATGTGAGATCATAAAACTGGGTCACTCAGATCTCAGTGGAGGAAAGTGCCAACAGACCTGATATCCACTGGATGGGGTGGAACAGGCTGAATCTGCTGAGGACTACAAACACAGCTGTGACGGGTGGCAAGAGGAGCACGGCCCAGGCAACACTGGCCGCTGCTCTCCAGCATATCACCTGACAACATGAATGAATGAAAACTTTATTTAACAGATTGCAGAATGGGTACAATACAGTACGGCTCAATACATACAATTGTTGCAGACCAGAGAAAGACGTTTGTCTTGTTTACATCAGGGTCCCCCATTTTCAATTCATAGTGAATGAACAATGAACAACAAACAACATAACAATCAGTGAGACTTCTTACATCCACACAGATACACTAGGAGTAGTATAAGTTAGTTGACGTTACAACATATTTCGGTAGGTTACACAAATCTCACCAAAATAAGACATTCAACGGGTCAACAACCAGCGAATAAAGGTGTAAAGAAAGTAACGTTATAAATAGTGTCCAACCGAGCTAACGTTATGTTAGCCGTTAAGGTACCTAGCATCATTATAATAAGTTCAGCTAACGTTAGCTAACGCTTAGACAGTTTGGCTTTTAAGTCGTTTTAAAATAATTACCTTACGGACAAACCAACAGCTCTGGTCTGTATGAAACATGCTGGTGAATTCCAGAAAAATAGAAAATATCCTCCTTGACTGTTTGTTTGTGTTACAGTGTTACTTCCCCCCCAGTCCCCATATCGCGCCACATGCATTCAAAGGACCTCACTAGGTCCCACCAACCACAAGTAGCCCGTCCTACTGCCTGATGCTATATATTAAATTATACATGAAGAACTTTTTTACAGCCAAAACATCTAGGGTTTGGTCAAAAACGTCACAACAATGAGATTTATAATATAGAAGCATGGTCCAAAATACATGGCGGCCATTAACCACTAGTAGTCACAACAAAACATGTACGTTACATTTATTTACAGTTGCTGTCAAATTAGACTACATTTCAATATTGAAAGCGACCACATTGTTGCATGCTAAATTTGCAAAAAGGTCTATATCAATTCATAGTCTAAGTCAGTTATTAATTATTTCAACTATTTAGATCTCATTTTCAACTGCACTACATTTTTATAATACACCTATAATTATGCGTATTCATCTTTCATTCGTCTGATCCTGCTGTCCAATTGTCAAGGGCTCTGGTTATTATCAGTCAATAAGCCATGACTTATCAATTATCAATTCCCTTAGGTTCATCGTGTATGAACGCTTTCTTGTCCGGGTGATGAAGATTGCCATTTCCCAAAGTTGCAAAACTGTGTTTGTCCAAAAGTGTCTTAGAATCTCTACGGAATGCCTTGGTCTCGAACGCGTTGACGGGCAGCTTCTGGTACGGGTTGATGGACATCTCGGTCTGGACGGCTTTGCAGATCGCCGGCTTCTGCCCGGGTCTCTGGGAGATCGCGGGCAGAGAGAGCTGCTCCCGTTGAGACTTCTTGTCCTCCCACAGTTTCAGCAAACGTCGCTGATTGTGTGTCATGTCCTTGAGGTTTTGTTGCAACGAATGCACTTGATCTTCCAACAGAGTTTTAGAGGTGACAGTATTCGCCAGCTCCGCTGTCATGTCATCGATAGTCAAACTCATTTTCCCCGTTTTTTCAACCAGGGAACAGTACTGGCGGTCTTTCTCGTGCAAGTCATTGATTATGTCCTTGGTGGTTTTTCCAATAAACTTGGGACCGTTTTCGAGTCCGAGCTCTGCCCGCAGGATCCGCACTTGTTTCCTCAGCTCCTTGTTGTCCACGGTGAGGGTCTTCAGCTTCACCTTGAGTCCCTCCGTGGAGCGCATCCTGGCCTCGTACTGCCTCAGCTTGTCCCTGAGAGTCTTCTCTCTGTTCATGGCTTCATCTCTTTCCCTTCTGCATTTCTCCAACAGTTTTAACGTTTCCAATTTGGACATTTTCTCAGTTTTAGCACTTGATGTTGCCATTCTATATTATTTGGGTCTATAACTCACAATAAAATCAAAAGCATTCTTCAAAGAAAACTGTAATTTCCCATAAGAAATGACAAAAGCCTCATCTAAAAAATTAGGAAAACAATTATTCATTGGCATAATACCATCCATTACAGTATCCACTTCACAGACTTGAGGTCTGTTTGGACTGAGGCAGTTGCCATTCCCCAACCAGGGTTATCTGTGCGAGTGTCAGCTCCTGTGTAACTCAAAGCTGAGGCTAGAATGACCATTAATTAGGGCGCCACCATCCTTTTGAAACAGTTTCAGGTGACACAATTCCCCCCCCCCCCTCCCCCCATTTTGTTAATTAAACCAAATACTTGACCTTTTAAATCTCTGGAAAATAGCCTAAATCTAAATACAAATGCACTTGGCCAAGGATGTTGGGTGCGTAAATGGGCTTACGACCAGCCGAGAAAACCTGATACAGTGTGGGAATAGGCTATAGATAACATTTTCCGTTGTATCCGATCCTGGCAACAAAACAATGATACTGTAGATTCTATTGTTCCCACA
This sequence comes from Notolepis coatsorum, assembly GCF_963971535.1. Taxonomy (NCBI): domain Eukaryota; kingdom Metazoa; phylum Chordata; class Actinopteri; order Aulopiformes; family Paralepididae; genus Notolepis; species Notolepis coatsorum. Next base: position 26,537,266 of record NC_140177.1, on the reverse strand, counting down.
GACCTCAGTCTATCTGAGATTAGATTGATGCTTTGGAAACAGCACCAGCGGCAGCCAAATGTCAGCTTTAAAAGTTAGGCCTCCAGATGCTACCATCACATGTACATATTGGTTACAATCTCACTTAAATATTTAAACTTGTCAAATTGTACAGATGTACCTGGCTCACATCAACACTGTCAAGAGACGTGAAAGAGACACTTTCTCCCCAGCACGCCCGACCAGAAATAAGTGTCACTGTTTATATGGAAACAAACTGTCTTGATATGACTCATTCCAACTTATGATTAATGTATATAAAACAGAAGAAATAATAGTAAGTGAAAAGTGCCCAAGAGAGTCCATTACAGCCGACAACCTTGAAACCAAAGGCCATTTATTATTATTTTACACTATAGACATAAAATATGTGGTCTAGAAAAAGCACAGCGGTCATAAAATGTGGTCCCACTGGATGGTTCAGTGTAATATATAAATGGAAGAATAATAGTTTGTTAAAAAAAGATCTGCTTTCAACTTCGGTTGGACTGGCATTCCTTATAGTTCAGTTTACTTTTTTTCAGAAATATTGAATTTTATTTAGCTGTTTCAGCAGTTCAGTGGTGTTCTACGTGTGAAGAATGTATCAATAGTATTTATTTGGAGTATGCGTCGCCTTCATGTGGGCATACATGGGCATTAGTAGCTAGTCTGGTTCAAGTTATCTATAAATACCTTGGATCCCACACATAAGCATGTTTCATCGTTCCCCATAAATACATAATCAGGAATTCCACACATTATTAGTAGACATTTTAAACCAAATTAACTGCAGTGTTTCAAATAACGGAATAATGTTACAATAAAAACAAAGTCTTAAAAAAGAAAAACATAATTACATAAGGTTTTTGAACTTTGGCAATGAATTGAGGGCATTTACATTTAAGCCGGACAAAAGAGAATATTTCATAGTGCAAATAACCAGTCAGACACATCGATTAACTTGCCGATAATTGTGGAATGCTTACTGCTGAGACGGAAGATACAGAGCACTTATTATCCACAAGCCCTTAGAAGGTATTAAAATGTATTTACAAAACACCCATGACTCTGTAAACAATATATATATATATATTCCTACAGATGTCATCTAAACATTTTAACAGAAACTTTTTAAAGGGTACAACATACCAACATGGAAATAGGTATTCTCTACTCAGTAACGCCATACCCTGCTATATATATTTAAGGTAGTTCATAGCCCATCCCATTAGAAATAACATACTCGCTACCAGTGTTCATTTTCAAAAGGTCAGGAAGCCGCCCTGGGCTGTAAAAGGCTTGGCTGTGAACGCTAAGTGCAGGTGAAATCCAGCTGACTCCTGCCTCCATCGCCAGGGCAACATGACCTCGCGCTAATAAGGCAACAGGAGAACCTGCAATTGGAAGAGAATAACACTTTGTTTAGGAAGAAGAAATCATGTAGAGGAAGTGTGGCGTCAACAGGCTCTGGTGCAAGATACAAACACTGCACATAACACTAGACTAGAACCGAAACATGTTATATTAGGAATGCACCGATCCGATATTGATATCGGATCCGATATGACTAAAATAGCTGGATCGGGTATCGGTAAAAAAAAATAAAGAATATATATCGGATAATAATAAAAAAATATATATATATAATATAATAATAAATAACAATTCAGTACATTTATATCTATGTGTTAATTTGTTACATTTTGTTTCACTAAGTTAGGAAAGTAATGTTTTAAGTCAAGCCTGATGTCACCTTGCACAAAAGAATGAACCCAGTCTCTTCCACACAGTGAGGCATACAGTTTATTAATTGAACAACGGGTATCGGATCGGTACTCCGGTATCGGCCGATACCCAAAGCCCAGATATCGGTTATCGGGACTGAAACAGTCGGATCGGTGCATCCCTACTGTATATATGCACAGTTGAATTTATTATTATTATATATGTTTTGAAACACATGACATGAAAAAGTGCAGTGTCTTCAGCTCATGCATACACATCAGATTATCAGTCTTTTGAAACAGTCGGTAGGCTACATGGCTCTGGGTCATGTATCCCGTGTCACTGGTAATTTACCTTCCCGACAGCAACGCAGGGTTTAGCGAGTCGACGGGGAAATCGATGCCTTAATCACCCCCACCACCGGGGAGACACCGGTTTGTAGTTCGGGTTCTGGTGTGCTGAAGAAATAGGCCTGGATACGAAAAAGAAAGAAAGAAACAAACCCATGATATACGGGCATTCCTACCAAACCCGTTCGGTTTTTGCGATCAAGCCCCGCAAGACTAATTAGACTAACTATGCCGACTAATTACATGGATGTAATGAACGGGACATCCGATACTCCTTGTGCACTGGACCAAAATTACACCTCTGGATGCGTGCCGACGGGCCGCTCTTCATGCCATAGTTTCCGCTGAATAGCTTGGGGAAATCTAATTTGACACTATTTAGAGATAATCACTTCACACACACACACACACACACTCGAAAAAACCTCAGTGCAGCTTAAACAGAGCCAGTCGGGTCAAAGAGTTGCCACGCTACTGAGGTAATTTTTCACAAAATCGAGTCAATCATTGCCATTATCCCACTGGGCCGAACAGGATGTGGCCCAGTGTCGTCTCCGATTTCCCCGAAACGACATTGCTTTCCGCGTCACTTCAGCTTAGGGCTCAACACGCCAGAGGATTGCGTGGGGAAGCAAGACAACAAGAGTAGGACGATGTCTTCATGTGCATAATTACCTTACAGCCAACGGCTAGCAGGACATGGAGAGCCATGATGGCCGACATGATCGCTATGGCAACCCTGGGGTGGTCATCCTTGACCGCAGGCCAGAAGGTCTGAGCCAGCACCGAGCCAGATAGGCAGAGCGCCACCACGATGGAAAACCACCTCAGCCCTTCAGATGGTATAATCCACAGCACCTGGTTTAGAAAACAAATTAAAACACAAGATACTTGTGTTTTACGCTCAATAAAGAAACCCACTCCCATTGCCAAAAGAACGTCTAATATGCCTATAAATACTTAACACAGTTATCAAATCCCTGTTAACAGTCTCCCATTCTTTCCTTTCATTTGCCCTAAGCCATTTAACTCTAGATTTTTGCCCACAGCTCTTCTGTTTGACCTCAGTAACATCTACATCCCCTCCTCCAGTGCTTTCCCCCTCCTCAGTGACAGGGTTACTGATATTAGATTAGATTAGATTCAAATACAGCACAACGAAAAGAAGTCTGGCATCTAACCAGAGTGCAAATATAACAGTAAAGTGGAATAGTAATATACAATGTACAGGTGATTAAACTGGGTATAAAATATATAAATGAGTACTAATGATTGTAGTGTTCATGTACAGAGTTGTAGTATTAATATGTACAGTGATACAGGTATAAAGACAGTATGGTTGTGTAGTCATAATGGCCAGCAGCATAACTAATAAGAGTAGGTAAGGGATATGTACAGATATTTACTGTTTAGTTTCAAACAGATGCCCTTTATTTTCTTCTTTTGCACAGGACCAATGTCAGCATTGAGCATTGATGAGCACTGTAGCACCTTCGTAGCACCGTGAAAACTACAGTAATCAAAACATAAAAATAACATAAGCCATTAATTCTATAGTCTCACAAAATTACAATAAACCTCATGAATTATTCAAACAAACATTTGAACATTCAAATGTTTGAATTCAAATATGAATTTATCTTTTGTAACAAAAAGGCATTTACAGAAATAAAGAAACTACTTTACATGTTCAGGAACGAATCTGCAGTATTAGCATTGTAAACAAGTCAGTGCATTAATTTACACTTCTGCAAGACAAAAACGAAATCTATGGACATATTCTACAACAATTTTTTTTTGTGTGTGCGTTTTATCACTTTATTTCTACTGGGCAGTCCAGTAGGGAGAGACAGAGGAGAAATGGGAGACAGAGTGGAGGGAAGACATTCGGGAAATAACGACGGATTCGGGAATCGAACCCGGGTCGCCCATGTCGCGGCTGAGCGCGCTATGTGGTTCGCCACTGGGGCTCCCATTCTACAACAATTCTACAACATTTTAGTGTTCAACATACCTTATCCAGCTTAGCATAAGAGATAACACTCTCTAAAAGTTCATTTCGTATCGTTCTCTAGTGACTTCCTGCATTGGTTTCAACTCTCGTGAGAACAAACAGGATTTCGTGATGAACCTTATACCATACAAAAGACAAACTCTGCCTACTCTACTAGATATAGTATCTACAGATATATAAAAGGATTATGTGCAGGTATGTACAGACAGATAGATATCCTGCAAACTGTGGTTTTCTAACTGTCGCTGGACTTCTCAAGAAATACAGATCAATGCGTCAAACCTACAAAGCACTACTTGGTAAGGCCTTTTACCATTGTTACTTTCTGCCAGCCACAAGGACAGACCTGGAGCTTCTTTCTCTCTACCACTCCACCCCGGTCTTCCACTGATGCATTCATCCTACTCATAGTGCTGTTCTTTATAGTTCTAGTTCTAGAGAGGATAGGGGGTCAGAGACCCTGTCCTTCATCGAATCGCTCATCCAACGCATAGACCTGTCCGTTCCGTGGTCCGTCACCATGTAATCTACCTGCGAGTCGTCTTCCGCTACTGCTCTCAGACTCTAGAGCAGGGGTTCTCAAACTTTTTGATACCACACAACCCCATTTTATTTAGTAAATTGTTTTGGCGACCCCACACTTAACTCTTTCTGTGCCAAAAATGTAATATCTCGTGTTTTGCCGCCACCGCGTGAGTGCCAAAAACGTAAGATCTTGTTTTTAGATCCTTTGATCTTTTCCCTTTGATCCCCATTCTAAACACTCAGCCGGAGCTCCCTGGGTCTCCCTGGCACATTTGCAATGGCGATCGAATCTCAACAGATGGCAGTATCGCCTACCTTTTGAACTGGGGATATCACTTGTCTTCCAGTACTGAATTACCTCTGGCTGTTTCCGCCTAGGAGTGGATCACAACATAGCAATCGGTTGAAGATTTGGTGCCTCAGAGCTATTCTTTCCCGTATGGTAGCCATGCCCAATATACACAAGTAATTGCGATCGCCATGGGATCAACTGGGATTTATTCATTTTGGAGTACCTTCTAACTGAGGTAAGATCTATCGTAACCTGCTGGTATATAAAAAAAATTAAAATAAATGTAATCCTCTCTTTCTCAGATTTTTCTCTTTTTCTCCCCATCCCAATTTAGTCGTTATGCCAATTCCCCCCCTCCCCTACCTGGTTGTTGTGCGCATGTTCCCCCTACAGGTCGGTACAAGGGAACCCTGAAGTCTACCACATGCTTCCTCCGACACATGCGGAGACAGCCAGTGACTCTCTTTTCATCTGGCAGCGAGGACTCTCATTGGTGAAGTGTAACGCGTGGGAGGTCACCCTGCCTCCACCACTTCCTGCCTTTCGCTGAGCAGGCGCCCAGACCTGACCTGTAGGCGTCGATGTCCACAACGCCAGATTACCACCCACGACTTCCCTCCCGCTAACTCAGCCAAACGAGTTAGTATGACTATCGATCCAAGCCGCAGGCAATGCTGACTCCGGGAGTCGAGACCGCAGCCTCTTGCATTGGTGACGAGCGCAATCTCTGCTACGCCACCTGACCGCTTGCTGGTATTTTTTTTTGCGTAAAACATGCTTCTGTACCGATCACAGTTTCTAGTTAAAACAACCCCCCCCCCCTTGATGATTTTGTGAAGACACATATGTATATGGTATATATCTTTGATTTGGAAGTATTTGGGGTTTCAGGCGAGCAACCAGAACGATTTTGGGCATAATGCATATAACGCGTCATATCTTGCGATCTATGAAAAAAGACTGGATTATTTAGGAAAGGGGCGATGTTTAGCGTGTAATAGCGCACAAACTACAGTATGTAGAAATTAACGTTAGTCACTCTTGGTCTATAAACAATGCCTGTCAAATGAGCCATACTATAGTCTCCATAGCTATAATACAGAACACACAATGGGTCAAAATATGTAATTTAGCCAAAATATGTTGCCAGAACATAAATATATATATATTTTTTTCTAAATGTTTACTTGCCAATGCCTACTGTCACCTACCCACGACCCCACTATGGGTCACAACCCATAGTTTGAGAACGCTGCTCTAGAGGTATTCTTCGTGGTCGTATTTTTTCTCCCCCTTTTTTCATATTTTTCTCCGATCCCAATTTAGTCGTTATGCAAATTCCCTTCCTGGTCGCTGCGCGCATTTCCCCCCCACTTGCCGGCCTAGGGAGGGTTGAAAACTATCACATGTCTCCTCCGATACATGTGGAGCCAGCCAGCCGCTTCTTTTCACCTAACAGCGAGGACTCTCACTGGGGGAGTGTAACGTGTGGGAGGATCACACTATCTCCCCCAGATCCCTTCCCTGCTGAGCAGGCGCCCCGACCGACCAGTAGGAGTTGCTGTTTACAACGACCAGGATACATACCCCACCGGCTTCCCACCCACTAACACTGCCAATTGTGTTAGTAGGGACGACTGACCAAGCCGGAGGTACCGCTGACAGCTGGATTCGAACCAAGAGTCTCTGCGGTGGTAGGCGAGCGCTTGGTCCGCTGCGCTACCCAGCCGCCCCCAGGTTATATATTTTTTTATAAATAAGAACAGACTTTAAAAATTATTTCATTTCACAGCGTCTGTACAGCCTTGTTTATTTGCAGTATCCATGGAAACGACGATGAATGCAGCCATGCAGTCAGTTTACTATTCTGATAATTACATCAGAACATAACTCATAAATGTTCATATAAGCTTAATCTTTTGTTATTTGTGATACTCCGTATGCACCCAAGTCAAAGTTATTGCCGCATTTTCTTTCAAACTAATTTGGTCGTAGAGGCAGCTCTGTGTAAAAACGCATTATAAATCACAAAACTAATGATCATATTTTTCTACAGTACAGGAAAATGTGTACAGATTTATTAACCGAAATATGTCAAATACATAATGTTTCTCAGTGTATCACTCACATTATTATTACCGGTATTAAAGGTCCCCAGAGTTTGCACTGAATTAGGAAAATCTACTTTTAGCTTCTTTGCCCCTGAATGTTTTGCAATGCACTTTAAATCTCCATTGGTCAGTTTAAATCTTTAATAGCAAACCATTTCACCAGTCTGCAGTTGTTTTTAATTATTTTAAATGTTTAACTGATTCTGTTTCTAGTTTCTTTGTATTTATAATGTGCTTGATGTCATGAGAGCTTGCTCTCTTTATAATACTTTTTACATATCTGTAGATACCCGTTACCTACTCTTACTAAATGGTGCATTTATATAGTGCTTTTGTGACCGATCGTGTTTGACACCTCTGCGTTGCGTTAGGTTTTGATGCCCCGAAGCCCCGAAGGAGTTTCGAACCCGGGTCGGCCGCACCACGGGTGACATCACAGACCACTATACCAAGAGGTGAATTCACTGCTTGGTAACGTGTCTATGTGTCTTTTAACACTTTTGAGTGCCACCGACGCTACATGTCGTTAGTTCATGCCGACCGTTGAATGCCAGCAACGCTATATAGCGTTTGTTTGTCTTTTTTTTTAATTAGCGATTTGAATTCATATTTCATCAATCTAGTCTCACGTTAGTGCAGCAACCTCTCTCTGAGCTCCATTGGGAAAATACCACCCCCTATCGTCTCTCCATGTGTAACTGCACCCCATTGTACTCCTGTAGTCTCGCGAGAGGTGCAGAAATGGGATTTGACGTCGGGGGAGACGCTCCGGTCTGCGTTTGACTGCACAGACTGGAATGTGTTCCGCGACACAGATAACATTAATGTCTACACGGAGACAGTGCTGGACTATGTTTGTACTTTGGTGGAAGAAACAATCCCCACTACCAAAATGAGAGTTTACCCAAATCAAAAACCCTGGGTAGACAAATCCGTCCGTGAAGCTCTGAGAGAGCGCACCAAAGCATACAACGACGGCCTAGTGGCAGGCAACATGAATGACCACAAGGTGGCGCGATACAACGTAAGGAGGACAGTGTCAGAGGCCAAACGGCGCTACAGGGATAAAATTGAACTCCAGTTTGAACAAGCTGACTCTAGAGCTATGTGGCAGGGGCTCAAAACGATGACAGACTACAAAGGCGCCTCCCTCAAACTGAACAGTGACATCTCCTTAGCAAATGACCTCAATACCTTCTATGCGAGGTTTGATGCTGGTAATAACAACACCAGCTCACAAGCCACGGCAATGGGGGGGGGGGGGGGGGGGGTCGGCTGCTGATGGAGGCGCAGTGTTCAGGGTAACAGAGCATGAGGTGAGGCGGACCTTTAAAAAAGTGAATATCAGGAAGGCAGCAGGTCCGGACGGCATCCCCGGCCGCGTCCTAAAAGTCTGTGCCGACCAACTGGCCCCAGTATTCACTGACATATTTAACCTGTCCTTAGAACAGGCTGTCATCCCCACCTGCCTGAAGAAGTCCACTATTATCCCTGTACCCAAAAAATCCAAGCCTGCTTGCCTCAACGACTACCGCCCTGTAGCTCTCACCTCCATAGCCATGAAGTGCTTTGAGAAGCTAGTAAAGGGCTACATCTGCTCCTCCCTCCCCATCAACATGGACCCCCTGCAATTTGCATACCGCCCCAACAGGTCCACGGAGGACGCCATAGCCCATGTGCTGCACACAGCAGCATCACACCTGGACAAGAGGCAGGGGAACTATGTGAGAATGCTATTCATCGACTACAGCTCGGCATTCAATACCATAGTCCCCTCCATACTCATAGCCAAGCTCAGGGACCTGGGCTTGAACTATGACCTCTGCCAGTGGGTCTTGGACTTCCTGACTGGCAGACCCCAGGTGGTGAGAGCAGGCAACTGCACCTCCTCATCCATCACCCTCAACATAGGGGCCCCCCAGGGCTGTGTTCTGAGTCCCCTCCTCTACTCCCTGTACACACACGACTGTGTGGCTCAGCGGAGTAGCAATACAATCATCAAATTTGCTGACGACACAGTGGTGGTGGGCCTGATCTCTGCCAACGACGAGAGGGCCTACCTGGAAGAGGTCAAGGTCCTGGCGGGATGGTGCCAGGAAAACAGCCTCTCCCTGAACGTCAGCAAAACAAAGGAGATGATTGTGGACTTCAGGAGGTCGGGGGTCAAGGACTACAGCCCCCTCAGCATCGACGGGGCACCGGTTGAGAGAGTCAACAGCTTTAAGTACCTCGGAGCCTACATATCCGAGGACTTGACATGGACCACACACATTGACAGTGTTGTGAAGAAGGCACGACAACGCCTCTACTTCCTCAGGCGCCTAAGGAAGTTCCAAGTCAGTCAGAAGATCCTTAAGAACTTCTACTCATGTACAATAGAGAGCATCTTGACCGGCAACATCACCTCCTGGTTTGGGAATAGCACTGCACAAGACCGAAGCAGACTACAAAGAGTGACACGTTCAGCCGAACGCACAATTGGAGGGGGCTCCCCACCCTCCAGAACATTTACAACAAGCGTTGCAAGGGCAAGGCTAAGAGAATCATTAAAGACTCCAGTCACCCGAACAACTGCCTCTTTGAACTGCTGCGGTCAGGCAAGCGATACCGGAGTCTCAAGGCGAGCACAGAAAGACTCAGAAGAAGCTTCTATCCCCAGGCCATCAGGCTGCTAAACGAACAATGAACACTACACAACAACCACCAAACGCACATAGCACACACATCCACACGCACACACTCACTTTAAACAAACACACTGTAGCACCCACTCCACACACTTTATAGCACACACCCACTTTAAACAAACACACTGTAGCACCCACTCCCCACACTTTATATTTATTGATGAAGGATTGCACTACAACTCGTACACCTTACTGTAAATTGTACCTAAATTGTACCTCATCCCATTTCTGCTTTGCACTATATAGTACTGTACATTAGTACACTGCATAGTATTGTATATTATATGGTAACTCAGAACATTGTACATATGTCTATACCGAACACTGTGACCTCATTTTCTTCTTCTAAATTACATGCTATACTATGTTATTTGATACTATCTTGTCTAGCACAGTCTCTGGAGCGTAACAGTAAGAAGCATTTTGTATGAAAGTATTCTGTACTTCTGTATGACAACTATTAAAGAAACTTGAAACTTGATTAGACTGATGGGGGGGAAATCCAGTTTCCTCATTTTACTTATCCGGCAAGCCATCCGAAGAGATCGAAGTGATTGCAGAGCCGGAAAACAGCGTGGAATACATATTTCCAGTACCCAGCGCTGAATCAATAAACACGATCGATATTTGGAATGGCGATCGGGAATTGGAATAATCTTTTTGGAGAACATCTGATCTGAGGTAATGAATCTATTTTAGCAGTCTTAGGATAATCGGATCTGTTTTCACAGAGATATCAGCGTTTGCCCTATGTGTGTGTGTGTGTGCGCTGATCAGGAAATAAGAGAATAGATTTTTCAGCTCGCTTCTCTAGCGTGCATAAGTACACATATACTATCGATAATCTAGCGTTTATTTGAAAACTATTCATAAATAGGCCGAAAAATGACAGTTTGTGTATTCCAGAATATTCCAGTAAATGCCGTTTATCACGGAATCTTTATATTTTCCTGAAACTTTCAAGAAAACGAGGGCTTTTCAAAATGGTATAAAACGGAAATGAACCGATTAAAAAACAATCCGTTTCGACAATGTTGACTGCAAACAAGTCATTGATAAGCGACGGCCAGATTAGACACATAATTTAAGACATAGATTATGCGTTCACAACGCTATCATTGAAGTGGGTGCTGGCATTCAACCATGTTTTGACCATGTTCACAAGTGGCATCCAAAGTGTTAAGGAGGAGTGAGTTTAACTTGCAGTACCACTTACTGCCACAGTCACTTCACAACACAGTTCATCGTGACTGTGAATATTACTCACGGACCTCCGTTACACTTTTATCCAAAGCGTTTTACAATTTGTTCCTCACATTTTACCCATTCACTCAAGTTTCAAGTTTCTTTAATAGTTGTCATACAGAAGTACAGAATACTTTCATACAAAATGCTTCTTACTGTTACGCTCCAGAGACTGTGCTAGACAAGATAGTATCAAATAACATAGTATAGCATGTAATTTAGAAGAAGAAAATAAGGTCAGTGTTCGGTATAGACATATGTACACACCGACGGCAGAGGCCACCACGTAAGGAGCCAACCAGCTCATCGGGAGCAGTTAGGGGTTAAGTGTCTTGCTCAAGGACACTTCGACATGCTGCCCGGGAGGAGCGGGAATCGAACCGGGAACCTCCGGGTCAACCAGACGACTTCTCTACCTCCCAAGCCACTGTCGCCCCGTACTAGTTATGCTGCAGACCAGTATGACTTACTACCATAGTGTCTTTATACCTGTATACAGTGTATCACCTGTATCACTGTACATATTACAACTCTGTACATACATCTGATTAGCACTACACTCTGTAGTACTCGTTTATATATTTTATACCCAGTTTAATCACCTGTACATTGTATTCATGACTATTGCAGTTTACGGTTACATTTGCACTCTTGTACTTAACTTTTCGTTAAATGACAATACATCTAATGTAATCTAATGATTGTTCCAGACTAAATAAAGGTTTAATTACTGAATTAATTAATGAATTAATCATTATCAAAAGCTATTTAATCTCTTACCACTGCCGGTATGTAAATGGAGAGGGAATATCCGTAGACACAGACGATCTCCAAGAAGGAGTAGGACACCAAGTTCATGACCTTGTTATTTCGCCACAGCAGGAGACCCCAGAGGCCAAGCGGCACCAACCAGGCGTAACTATAGATTGCTGTTGCAGCTATGGTCACTGGAAAATACAAACAGTAGAAGGGAGAACATGGACATCCAGAATAAGCTTCTCACAAAATGCCGGGCAGAAAGGAATCAACTAAATGTAAGTGTAGACTTCGCTGGTTCCTGGCTGTATATAATAATAATGCAGGACCTCTTTAGGGGGGTCTTTATTCGGCATGCACACACACCGGGATACACACACACACATGCATTGTCTTTCCTCAGTCGCCGATGCGATTGAGTCTCTGCGCTTGACCCATCCCGTCGTCCTTCCCCCCATGGGCAGCCGGGAGCAGATAGGGCGTCAACGTGAGCCGCGCCCCGGGGACTAATCCAAGTGCTCCTGTCCGTCTTCGTCAAGGACACCACAGCGTTAGCGATCTGTTGTTGTGCATGTTTTTCCATTGGGTTTATCTTATCGGGGGGGGGGAAACCCTTGCGAGCACGGGGAGAACATGCAAACTCCACACAGAAAGGCCTGGGAGATACCCCACCTGGGTACCTGGCATCATGGAAACCTGGTCCCCAAGCGGGAATCGAACCCTGGACCTTCTTGCTGTGAGGCGACAGTGTTAACCACTACACCACCGTGCCACTAATATGTTCTGTAACCACTACGCTTTGCTAGCTTAATATCACAGCCGGGCAAATGAACATGAGTGAAATTAACTTTAGATCTCCCGGGCAACGGTATGTCATGTAATTTAATTTTACTTACATTTTATATTACATAAACATAAAATCTGGGCCACTTATTTGTCAAACACTTAACCCTGTATGGTCCAACTCGACTGTCTGCTTTTCCGGGCGTGTTGACATGTTGAATCAAACGAGGCTTTGAGTGAAAATAACTAATTTGACATTCTAATAACTCAAGTCACGTTTGATTCAACATGTCAACATGTCTGTTGAAATGTTTAGACGTTTTGATTTGACGACAAATTTCTCCCTGTCTATTATTATTATTTTATTTGTACACATATTATATGCAGAAAAGTTGATTATGTGAAGATGTGTACAGTATATATATACTAAAAACTATTAGTATTTTGGAAACAGTAGACAGACTCCACTTAATTTTCACTGGAAAATACAGTACAACACATTCAACACACAATACAACACAGTCCAGCATCACAAACCAGGTATGATCATGCAAATTAAGTCACTTACCTTTTCGAAACTCTGGCACATATTTATATTTTGGTTTGCCAAGCTGCACCAGAAAGTTCGATATGTTCCCACTGATGGCAATGGCAAACACGAGTGTAGCGCAAATCCAGAAAGGCCCTGAAAGCACAGAAATCAACAATCACACGGCTGCTCATTTTCCCCATGTGCACTCCCAGAAGCAGCATTCATCATAAGGTTGAATGAAGGTCTTTGTATCAAGAGGAGACCATCTACGAAAATCTGTGCTATGATAGGAAATATGAAGATATGAACATTAAAAGGTGCTAAAGATAAAAAGAAAAGTATAAATAAATAAATAAATAAATATATAAAGCTTTTTAGAAATGTGTGGAATAAAAGTATTGCTTTCCCCCCCAAAAAAAGTATTTATACATTCATTTATCTTTTTTTTTATCCACTTTTTCTCCCATTTTTATATTTGTCTCCCATCCCAATTTCGTATCATCCAATTCAACCCCCCCCCCCCCCGTCTCGAACGCTGTTTCTTGCCTCCCACAAGTCGGCTGCAATGTGGACTAAGTCATACATAGCACGAGTCCCCTCCGATACTCGAGGTAACAGCAGTCGCATGTTTCCACCTGCGCGGCGCGATCTTTCAGCGTCAGGGGTCTGCGCTTTGGTTTGGCCATCTATTGCGCAGATGCACCAACCGACCTGTAGGAGTCGCTGTCCACAACGCCCGATCCCCACCCATCAGTTTCCCACCCCCTAATACTGCCAATGTGTATTAATACGGATGACCAGCTAAACTAAAAGCAATGTGGAGCGCTGGGCTCGAACAGGCGAACCCAGCGTCTCCAGTATTCGTGGTGAGTGCCTTGCCCACTGCACCACGTCATCACCACCATTCATCATTTATCATTTTGAAGAAGAAAAAAAAATGTTGTTGATTACATGTTGAGTGCATGTATCCCGTCCCTACTTCCCATTTCCCCACGTGGAATGCACCCGATTGGATAAATGGCATGCTGGTGTTCTAGTGCAACATCTAGTGGCTGAATGTTATCTATAGCACCTTTGAATAGTTTGAATACTAACCATAGAGATCGGGGTTTCTGCGGAGATAGAGGTGGACAAAGTTCTTCCCTCGCCAGGGCAGCACTGATCCCATGATTCTATTCTTGACCTGACGGAAATGTTAGGATGACAATATATGAGCCTGAAAGCTCCACGCGCATGTTGGAGGTTTATCTGATACACTTCACATACACTATGGCAGCGCTTCTCAAAGTGGGGTCCTTGAGGGGGTTGCAGGGGGTCCCCAACAAAATGAGTAATAGTACAAGTTAGCACAATGAGAGAATGTATAAGAATGACTATTCTGATCATAGCTTTTACTCTCTCCACTGTTATGAAATATTAATGTATTGAAATATCCTAATTGTTTATATAATCTACTAACACTCAGCTCTAACATACATGCATACCACACGAGACATGCCACCAGAGGTCGCTATAGTTCCTAAAGCTAGAACACAATCAATGCAACGCACAGTGCTGTATTGAGCCATGGTTGCATGGAATTCACTTCCAGAACAGATTGCTAAAGCAAACTATAGCAAGCTTTAAAAGACAACTGAAACAACATCTAACAGCCCTACGCCTGTAAACACATTCTGTACATTTAGACATGTACATTTACATATACATACACACACATCGTTACTTTGTTTCATTTCATCTGGTTTTTAGTGACAGGAATATTGGTAGCCTATACAAATAGGTGATAAGAGTTTACTTTCTATGTATATCCAGTGCCTATGAATTGGGGTTTACAGTATATGGTTTCTCACTGCTTGTCAATTGAGTGCATATTAATATATAATGTTATGTAATGTATGATTCCATATGATTAGGAATGCGGTATGTATAGTAGTAATATGTTTGATTTGATAGAAAGTATATAGTCACTTTCTGACTTTTAATACCACTTGGTTGCTTGTCTGTAAATGTCAGCTAATGGGGATCCTAATAAAACCATAAATCCAGTAATGAAATTCTGGACTAAATCACATCTAACAACAAATATCTTCTCAGATGGGGGGGTCCTTGAGACAAAATCCTATCAAATGGGGGTCCCTGACCCATTACATATCAATTTGGGGGTCTGTGACTTGAAAAGGTTTGAGAACCAATGCACTACTATGGGACTCGTCATGCTGACTGGTGAAAATGGCTAGTAAAGAATGAGCACAGCCTACCTGGTGGGTGTCAACATCAAAGAAGGTCTGGTAGTATTCAAAGGTCCAGAAAGGGGCATTGTTTTTTTGTCCAGACAGGAGCTTCAGTTATAAAGATGGCATAACAATGAGTCAATAAGTATACACTGCAAAATATGACATTGTGCAAACACACCATAAATTGAACAAATTAAGACTATTTTTTATTCTCAGTATGCAGAAACATACTGCCACTATTCAGCAATAGGAGTGGGACTTGCCAAACAGCTACAGTACTAAGACAATAGTAACAATACAATTATTATCATGATAGTTGGTCATTGATAAGATGGTATTGTGTTTCTTGATTTTCTACTAATGTTCTAGTACTGGTATTTACCCTAGAATACTGTCATCTATTGTCATTTTGTTTTACTTTCACTTGACCACAGTACAAAGCTAAAATCATATACCTTGCGGAAATAAAATAATAAACTATATTTCTGAGGAAAAGCCACAAATCAAATACAAGTTCCAGGTGTGAATTATGTGAGACTAGGGGAGTGTGTAGCAAGGCACTTCCCTGGGTAAATAAAAGGTATATAAAAAGAAATCAAGACCTTTCAGACTTTCAAGCAGGCAGAAGTGGCCCGAATTTGTTTTGCTCATATGTGACTCAGAGTCAGATCTGATTCTTTCATGACAGTGTGAACAATCCAACCTCAGTCTGACCAGTCATATCTAGGGGCTGCATAGTCGACGTTGTCGATGACAGATTAAAATCGACAACAAAATAATCGTTAGTTGCAGCTCTAGTCATATCAGAATTCCTGCAACAATTCTGCGCTGGCGGGAGTCACTCAGTAAATTTACAAACATGGCAGACAGCTATGGCGCGGCTGGGTAGCGCAGCGGACTAAGCGCTCGCCTACCACCGCAGAGACTCTGGGATCGAATCCAGCTGTCAGCTGTGCCTCCAGCTTGGTCAGTCGTCTCTACTAACACAATTGGCAGTGTTAGCGGGTGGGAAGCCGGTGGGGTATGTATCCTGGTCGTTGTAAACAGTGACTCCTACTGGTTGGTCAGGCGCCTGTTCAGCAGGGAAGGGATCTGGGGGAGATAGTGTGATCCTCTCACACGTTACACTCCCCCGGTGAGAGTCCTCACTGTCAGGTGAAAAGAAGCGGCTGGCTGACTCCACATGTATCGGAGGAAGACATGTGGTAGTAAGTTCTCCCTCCCCAGGCCGACAGTAGGGGGCAAAAGCGCGCAACGACCAGGAAGGGAATTGGCACAACGACTAAATTGGGAGGGAGAAAAATAAGGAAAAAAGGGGGAGAAAAAGTAGATAAAAAAAAAACGTGGCAGACAGCTGTGATGGAGGTGGTCAGTGGAGGGACAGTGAGGTGTTTACCTTATAAGTATTTGGGCTGATACTTCTATCCAAGCAAAACCTGAGGGGACATATCATAACTGTGTTTGAAAGTAATTACTCTATCACCTCCTCCTCGCCCCCCTGATCATCTGCTCACAAATTAGCTGGCCTCCGCTGCACATCAACTCGTAAATTAAACCATAACTGTGACCTCAGTGTACTCCATGTTTACGTCCCATCTTCTTTATTGTTCATTTGCGCATGCGGGTCAGTTCAGGAGCATGACCAGTTCACACTGGAATCTGATCTTGGCCACATTAAAAAAAAAAAAAAATGATGAACAGCCAAACAAAATCTGAGAATGAAGAGACTAAGTTGTAATAGTACCATGGACAATATCACAACACTGAGCTGCAGGTATCTATGTCATTCTGTGGGGCAAAGTATTGCATTTTGTACCCTGTATCAGTGTTTGTCCATATTCCTATTAAACATCAACAATTCACAATTAACACACACTCATTGTCTACATAACTTGTTACTATCTGTAGACATCTTTGGACACACTGTCCCGTTATCTCTCCTCATGCCATATGTGTCAGTATGGACTGTGTATAGTGGATATGTCTCTGCATCGATAGACCTCCAAGAAAAATAACTGACAACATGCTTTTTCCTCACCTCTGTCTTGTCGTCAGTAGCCAGTGGATCATCCTCCTCTTCATGAGTCCAACCCTTCTGAGGGTTCACAGCCTCATCTTCCATGCTGATGGTGATTGCATCCCTATTGCCTCCCAACAGATGTTCTGCCTCCTCAAATTCTTATAAGAAGAAAGAATATGACAAATGCACTCAGAGAGGGAGAGAGATATATGAACTAAACTAGTATAATGATGGGGTCAATAAAACGAATGGCATAAAACCAGAATGAAGAGTAGAGACGCACCTTTAAATTGAAAATGGTCATCTGCGGACGCCATCGGAACTCTCTCTACTGGTAGTCAAATATTAACCAGGAAGTTTCAATAACTGCTTTCTCATTTAGCTGTGAGGACGGGTGTGACATGTTAGTAATACATAGCTAAAACATTCAGAAGCATTCTCCGTGTCACAGCTAGCTAAAATATGTTGTTAACTACCGACAGTGAAGTCAATTGTTCAGCTTTAGTGCAACTTAACTGTTATAGCGAACAGCTAGTTATGCTAAACTGGGACCCATCGCATAAAAACTCAACCAACAACGACCTCTGTTGTTGTATCCCAAAAAACAATTCGATTATTTGGTTTAACTTTTTTCCAAACTAATCACGGGGTTTCAAACTAATTATTTTCAGAAAATCAATTCGCTTCTTTCTACTAGGAGAGTTAACGTCACCTGGAGTGGAAGCTGGGCCTGAGCGACGTGCAGTGTTCACACCGGTGATATCGAGACATGTAAACAACAACGCTTCCTGGGTTTGCACTCCTTTCAAAATAAACGTCGCATGTTTGATTGATTGATTGAAAACTTTATTAACAGATTGCAGAATGGGTACAGTACAGCTCAATACACACAATTGTTAAGGGGATGCAGACCAGAGAAAGACTTTCGTCTTGTTTACATCAGGGTCCCCCATTTTCAATTCATCATAACATATATGACTGCTACATCTATACATTTATGACATACCAGATTTGCAAATACAGTACTGTTTGTGATACAAAAAGAGTCCAGAAAAGAGAGTATATACATTTGACGTAGAAACTGTACATTGGAGGAGGTTGGGTAGGTGGGGTGGGGTTGGGTGGGTGGGTGGGTGGGGGGACTGTACATTGGAGGTGGTTGGGTGGGTGGGGTACTGGGGTGGGGAGGGGGGGGTTGGGTTGGGTAGGAGGGGTGGGTGGGGGAAACTGTACAACTGTACAAGCAAAACTGTACATTGGAATATTGACAAAACCATACTTGGTCATTTACTGTACATTGGAGGGGGTTGGGTTAGGACATTTACAGGGGCCAGTTTCGAATTGCAGTCTCCCATAGGTGTTTTTTGAGAGTGGTTTTGACGTACTTTACGTAATTTGACGTAATTTACGAATAATGGATCTCGGAAATATACATACAGGCACACAATACGTGATTGTGTATATGATGTTGCTATTTTGCCTTTCCAGTGTTTGTGTGGTGTTATGTTAATGTGTTAACTTAATGGCTACGACAGAGTACAGGCCACCGTACTGGGGATCACGGACAGGTACGCGGGGCAGAGTAAACGAGGAGCGGAGGAATCGGATAAACAGACTTGTATGATGTAGCTAGCGAAATAAAGACACTCACAAACTAATACAGAGGACTCATGGTGGGTATACTTGGGGAATAACACGACAGTATGTGTAGGGTCATTGACGAACTGAGAGTTAAATACAATTCAATTTATGATGAATTGAAAATGGGGGACCCTGATGTAAACAACTAAACAAGACGAAAGTATTTCTCTGGTCTGCATCCCCTTAACAATTGTGTGTATTGAGCCGTACTGTATTGTACCCATTCTGCAATCTGTTAATAAAATGTCCAATCAATCAACAACATGTAGGCTGCCTTTTACTACTAGAGGCTCCCAGAAGCAGTCAAAAGAGGATCGGTAATGCAGCCTTTATCAACTATGCCCCAAAACTATGGAACAAACTACCCCAAAACATCAGGGAAGCCAACTCGCTAGACATCTTTAAAAGACAGCTTAAAACCTATCTCTTTGCTCAGGCATTTCACTGATAGATATCTGCTACCACCTAGTGGCAAGAAGAAACATCAGGGATATCCTGACACAACTTGTATTTACCTGCACTATTCTTACCCTGCCTACTCTTGTACACTGCCTATCAAATTCATGTGTCGGTTATTGCACTTTTTACTTCTTACTGATGACTATTTTTAAACTGAATCATCTTAAACTATTTTTATTATTTGCTAGATCCAAATGTGAAACACTGATTATTTGTATTACTGAATAGAGAGCCTATTAGGATGCTAGATCCTAATGTGAAACACTGTGATTTGCCATACCTTGCTATGCTCGCTCATGCCTGTATTTTTTATGTCCGTTCTATTTTATAATTTTTTGACTATTTTTAAACTGAATCATTTTAAACTATTTTTACTATTTGTGTTACTGAAAACTGTAAGCGGAGAGCCTATTGGGATGCTAGATCCTAATGTGAAACACTGTGATTTGCCATACCTTGCTACCTGTCTATCTTTTTATGCTCGCTTATGCCTGTATTTTTTTTACTGTTGTGAAGCACTTTGAACTGCAACCTCTGTATGAAAAGTGCTATACAAATAAAGTTATTATTATTATTATTATTATTACTAACCGACTGTTATTTTGAAACTTCGCAACCCAATGATGCGGAAGTCGTCACGTTATTTACAGACTCTGAGCTGCTCTGCTGAATGCGTGTGGCAAATATGAATTAAATGAAGAGATAAGAAGACGAGAAAAGCTAATTAAATACGCTAATTTAGTTTGACATCGCGTCTGTCGCGGTCGACAGTGGTTCACCTCGGTAACAGTAACCGGTCAACTTTCTTGGTAGCCGATTTGGTAACTTTAGCTTCAGCTATCGCTCGGTCTTGTTAGAATTATGTGCGACCCCGAGCTTGGCAACGTCTATGTCCGCGAGAAAGGGCACCTTCGTCGTGTCAGTGACATAGTGCTCGTTGATGAGACGAAGCCAGTGTCGTCGTCATGCAGAAGGACCGATCCTCTGGTCTTGAGAAAAGAACACTTCATCTTCACATACAACGCCGAGGGAAGTCTGAGATACTCGGCCAAGTCTCTATATGAGATATCTCTGCTGTTCATCGCCGATAACATCCACCACGTCGACTCACTGATCGGCTTCCCGGAGCAAGTAGGAGCCAGACTGTTTACCGCGGCCGAAGAGAAACACGTGTTTCTAAACCCAGACACGGCCCCGAGAGCTCTGCAGTTATTCAGCGATGCATATGGGGAGATGGTGCTTGGATCACTTTGCCTACGAAATAGGTAACGTTTGATTGATTGAAAAGTTTATTAACAGATTGCAGAATGGGTACAGTACAGTACAGCTCAATACATACAATTGTTAAGGGGATGCAGACCAGAGAGAGACTTTCGTCTTGTTTACATCAGGGTCCCCCATTTTCAATTCATCATAACATGTATGACACACACGACATACAGATAGACAGTACTGCTACATCTATACATTTATGACATACCAGATTTGCAAATACAGTACTGTTTGTGATACAAAAAGTGTCCAGAAAAGAGAGTATATACATTTGACGTAGAAACTGTACATTGGAGGAGGTTGGGTAGGTGGGGTGGGGGGGGAGGGAGACGACGACGACACTGTACATTGGAATACTGACAAAGCCATACTTGGTCATTTACTGTACAACTGGGTTAGGACATTTGTAGGGGCCAGTTTCGAAATGCAGTCTCCCGTAGGTGTTCTTTGAGAGTGTTTTTGAAAGTGGGTAGTGATTCACATTCCTTTACAGCTTTGGGTAGGGCGTTCCACATTGATGTGGCATAATTGCGAAACGTGTTTAGTCCCTTGTTTGAGCCGAATCTGGGTTTTACATGATTTGTGGAGCTCCCTCTGGTGTTGTGATCGTGGTATTCACTGACCTTTGGGAAGTATTTTGACATGTACATGGGTACCTTGGTCGTGTAGTGTATCTTGTAGACCAGGCCAGACGTTGTTGTGTATGTGTTCAGTCTTCTCTGTTGTATTGTAGTAGCACCCCCGTTAAATATGGTGTCCCCGTTTTTGATTATGGCAATTAAATATCCTATCTCTATTTCCATAGGTTCCCTCTCTTATCTGAGAGGATGGATGAAATCAAAACGTTCCATAGTTTGAAGTCTCTGGATTTGTTTGGCTGCAGACTAGGAGACCATCATGAGGTTTTCCAGCATCTCACATCTGACTCATTGACCAGGTAACCCTTTGCCTCTCTGTTGAAGAAGTTAGCCTACAGTGTGGGAAATAGTTCATGCAAATATCATCATTTGTTGTTGTTGTTAACCAATTCTTGTCTTCTTGGTAGCTTGGTTCAGCTTTTCATTGGAGGAAATAATCTGTCAGATGTGGGCCTGCAAAGATTCACTACACCCATTCGGATGTTGAAGAAGGGACTGAACAACCTTCAGCTCCTGGATCTGTCCTGTGAGTCACTGGGACATGTTCCTCTGAATGGGGTCAAGTCTTGAATACCTGCCATTCCCTGTGTTATAATGCTGTTAAACGGTGTGGCCAATATAACGCACGATGATCAAATCAACAATGTCTTCTTTCTCACAGACAACCCAATCTCAGAAAGGGCTCTTGGGTATCTTCAATGCCTCCCGAAACTACAGAAACTTGATATATCAGGGACTGGTTTGAAGGTGAGTCGTTGCCTTTTTCCTGGAGCTAGAGCTGGTTTTCGATTTGAGTTGGATTTAAATACAATTTATTTCCCCAGCTTTGCACATCACTAAAGACGGCCCTGTGGAACATGAAGGGTCTCGTTCATTCCGAGAAAGCGCTGGACATCTTTGATCATTCAGACTGCAAAACAGAAGGTTGGGCAGAGCAGGTAAAGATCTTCAACAATTTTAGAAATATACATACTTTAGGCTATGATCACATTGGGGGCCTTTTTGAACACACCTGCGCCACCTTTTTTCTATTGTCTTCAATGGTTTCGTCACGACAGGCACAAGTCTCCTCCAAACTACACGCCTTGCGTTTTTGAAGCTACACTTTAGCGGGCGCTCTCGGTTGAAAAAGTTTCAACTTTAACCACGGAGTGCACCAATGTCAATGTTACTTTCTTTCTTGTCAACGGACCAATCAAATCAACCGTGGGGAGGGATTATAAATCTGAGGTATCTGAAGAGAAATTGACAAAACAAACCAATCGATAATGGAGAAGCTAACTTTGGCAGTTTCTGACAAACCTTGTTTGTAAGACCAGGTTGTGCCACGACCGAGATAGGAACAGCAACGCCTGGAGGGCTGTGAGTAGTAATTTATGTAACGTTAGCTGAGGTGGTGCACCCTGTGCACTTTCGATTATCTATGTGTACACCACCGCGCCTCGTGTTTGAGCACCAAAAAAAGGCATCCAATGTGATCACAGCCTTAAACGGGAACTATTGGGAATAGAAGGTCCAGAAGTAGCAGCATCTAATTAATGTTATTCATAAACAAGAGTTTGAATAATTCATTTTTTTTTTCAGATTGTGAAGCAGTGGGAAACAACTGCAGCACAAATGCCAAAACAGAAAAAGATAGAAGAATCAAGAACATCAGCAATTCGCTTTTGTGAGTTTTATTTTAGTCAACATTAAGTTCACATCTCAGCACAACCATCACACATCACTTTCACAATGACTGAATTTGGTCGTTAAAGAACCCAGGACGCCTATTGTGAAGAGTAGGGGGTTCCACAACGTTCCTGGCCAAATTCCCAATCAGGTCTTTGACATCAAGGCCACCTAATCATCCCTTCCCCTTAATTGGTGATGGCAATCCTGGTCTCCTGAGCCGTTCAGCCATTGTGTAGTGTGATGTGTGCCGGGTGCCAGTGTATGGCAGCCATTGAGCCTGCGTAGCCCAAGGTTGGGTGCTACCAGTGGTGGTGAAGGAGGCAATTTCCACCCTATGTTGTAAAGCGCTTTGAGTCTGAGAAAAGCGCCATATAAATGTAATGAATTATTAATTATTATCACATAAGGGGGGCGACAGTGGCTCAGGAGGTAGAGCAGCCGTCTGGTAATCCGGAGGTTCCCGGTTTGATTCTTACTCCTCTGCAGCGTGTCGAAGTGTCCTTGAGCAAGACACTTAACCCCTAATTTGTCCCGATGAGCAGGTTGGCACCTTGCATGGTTGCCTCTGCCGTCGGTGTGTGAGTGAATGGGTGAAATGTGAGGAACAAATTGTAAAGCACTTTGGATAAAAGCTTAATAAATGCACCATTTACCATATCACATAAACCGCTTTAAAAGTGACTTCTATTTTCCAGTCGGCAGGCAGAGGTTCATCAGAGATGTGTTGGACGCAACACCTCTGCTGCGGGAGAAAATGGAAGATGGCGAGAGAGAGAAATTACACTTCTGCAAGCCAGCAGCGAACAGCCCCACGGCCGAGACGAAACTCTTTGGCACGACAGCGCCTCACACAGAGTCCCCCTGTTGCCACAACGTCAAGAAAAGGCAGCGTGCGTCAGAGAATAGAGCCGGTCGGCGGCCCAGTCCTCCGGCAAAACGTTTCTCCTCATCCGCTCCTCTCACTGCGGAGGACATGGACCTGCTCAACGGTTACTGAGGCAACAAGCATGCGACGCACGCAGCCTTCCAGTCCGCTGAGAGAAGAGACCAGCTGGACCTGTTGGGCCGGTTGCTCCCCCCTCCTGGGGATTCATGCGATTGTGCTGTGTTGATAGTTTGAGAAGGGAACGACACCAGAATGGAAGGATTCCAATGTGTTTCTTCCATGGCCTCGGACGGTTGAATCAATATTTCTGAACGTGAACAACTCTCTTCCAGAAACCAGAAGAGTAAGACTCAAACATGTAACGTGTCATGACTTAAATGTGTCTTGAATGAGAGACTAATTTTGTAGGCTTATAGAATGTAAAAAAAATTCAAAGAGTATACCGGAATGAGCTTTATTCTAGTCATGTTCATAGTTCTGAAACAGAAAGTGTGCCTGTATACTCAGAACATTCCTCTGGGTATTCTCTGTGTCACCTATAACATCTTTCCCAATTCATTGTCTATGGAGCAACACCTATGGACATTACACCTGATTTTTTAGCACTCTAGTTTCCATATTTGGGAGAGTTGTTCGTGTTCACTAATGTCTTAAGACCAGAGGAATAACATGCATGAATCATTCAAATCGTCCCCCTTTTAACATCAAAGAAAAAAAGTGTCTTATCAACATTTCCAAGTTGACACGCAGAGGTAAACCCTTACTCTTTTATTTGTCAGCTACATTGACGTTTGGATCCCTTTTTTAAAAGAAATAAAGTCCTTTATTTTGTATACACCCTGTATTTCATCATTGTCTTCTTTCTGGAACGCTGTCTAGCTGAGTTTTGGACAGGTGTGCTCATCCGACCAATCGTGACAGTGCTGTCGGCCATCTCGACATAAACTGCGAGGGATGCATTCACAAAACTGGAAGTCCACTGCAGAGCAAGACCACCACCCCTTACTGCAGGAGAGAGGACAGCCAGGGTCTAGTGAGGGAAATAGAGGAAATAAAAAGCATTTATTGTTCTTTTTTTTTGAGGAGTTTAGTTTATTTGGATGAGATCCCCAATTAGCTAAAGCATTGCAGTAGCTATTCTTCCTGGGGTCCACAAAAAACGTACATTGTGACCGTGCAACATAATACTTACCGTACATCATAATAAAACATTACAAGTAAACAGGACAAAGGACTAATATACACAGTCATAATACTTACATCATAACATGACATTACAAGTAAACAGGACAAAGGACTAGTACATGCACACACACAAGACAAGCTCCAATAATCAAACTGTGAAATAGCTAAGAATACTTATGTATTCCCACACATTTCTCAACTAAATTGATGTTGATAACATAATAATGTTGCAATGCACAAGTCCCAGTACAGAGTGAACTTACAAATTCCAATCTCATCAGAGCAATCCCCACAGTCGTTAACGTGGTCGCATTTCTTATCAATAAAGATCCAGTTCTGAGGGTTTCCACACTGAAACACGAGATGGCCTGGAAGACGGTTGGGGAGATCACCTAGAACATTGGAAACAGGAGCACATTGGCTGAAAGAACACACTAACAAAGTCTCTATTGAAGCACCATTGCACTTCCTGTATGCATTTTTCTTTATTTTCTTTGTTTCCTTATGGTGCTTTGACAAAAGAAAAGGCCAAGGGGCTTAAAAACCATGCTATTGTGTACTATACACAATAGCAAAACCCTCAGCTCGGAACTAGGCAAAATCTGCATATGGCTCGCTGATAACAAACTATCATTACACATGGGCAAAACAGAGTCCATTCTCTTCGGTTCAAATAACAAACTCAGCAAGACCGACGGCTTCTCAGTTACAGTGGGTGACAATATTGAAATTACCTACCTGGGTTCCATCCTAGAGGCAAATCTTTCCTGTGACAAAATGGCATCCAATGTAATAAAAAAAAGTCAATCAACTAACTCAATTCTTGTACCGGATCTCCTCTCTGGTAAACAAGAATACCCTGAAGACTGGCAGGAGCACTCATTCAAGGGTACTACGACTATGCTTGCACCTCATGGTACCAAAGCACCTCAAAAGCGCTAAAAACAAAATTACAAACATCTGAAAACAAACTGGTCAGACTACTGCTTGACCTTACTCCTAGAACCCACATCACCCCTGCCCACTTTGACAACCTAGGATGACGACAGAGTACAGCAACTTGCAATGTGCCTGGTCTACAAGATACACTACACGACCAAGGTACCCATGTACATGTCAAAATACTTCCCAAAGGTCAGTGAATACCACGATCACAACACCAGAGGCAGCTCCACAAATCATGTTAAACCCAGATTCGGCTCAAACAAGGGACTAAACACGTTAAGCAATTATGCCACACCAATGTGGAACGCCCTACCCAAAGGTGTAAAGGAATGTGAATCACTACCCACTTTCAAAACCACTCTCAAAGAACACCTACGGGAGACTGCAATTCGAAACTGGCCCCTGTAAATGTCCCAACCCAACCCCCTCAAATGACGAAGTATGGTTTTGTCAATATTCCAATGTACAGTACAGTTTTGCTTGTACAGTTGTACAGGTGTCCTCCACCTACCCCTCCTGCCAACCCCCCACCCACCCAACCACCTCCAATGTACAGTCCCCCCCACCCAACCCCACCGCGTGTAGTCTTTTACTAGCGTTACGCTAGTTCTGCCTCTAACTGCAAGTTTGTTGGTAAAAGACTACACGCAACCCCACCCCACCTCCTCCAATGTACAGTTTCTACGTCAAATGTATATACTCTCTTTTCTGGACTCTTTTGCAATGTATAGATGTAGCAGTACAGTCTATCTGTATGTCGTGTATGTCATATATGTTATGATGAATTGAAAATGGGGGACCCTGATGTAAACAAGACGAAAGTCTTTCTCTGGTCTGCATCCCCTTAACAATTGTATGTATTGAGCTGTACTGTACTGTACCCATTCTGCAATCTGTTAATAAAGTTTTCAATCAATCAATCAATCAAAAGAACACACACTAACAAAGTCTCTATTGAAGTACCATTGCACTTCCTGTATGCACTTTTCTTTGTTGTCTTTGTTTCCTTATGGTGTTTTGACAAAAAGGCCAAGGGGCTTAAAGACCATGCTATTGTGTACTATACTGTGAGAAAAAAGTTCATGTCCATTACTGCACATCTCTCCATCCTCGTCCGCTCCACTCAGACAGTCCATGACCCCATTACAGAGGCGTGAGGGTGCAACGCAGGTCACTCTGTCATCACACAGGAAGCCCGTGCTGTTCAGTGTTGTCCTGCAAATACGATTCACTGTAAGGGGGAATGAAAAACCAGTGATAGACTGCCAACATTGATAACATTTTATCAAGCAAATGGGAAAGCACAGTTTTAAGACATTCCGGATATCCTACCGGGAGGACGTTTGGGAATGCCGAAGTGCAAAGGGAGCACAGAACCCACCGCGGCCAATGCCAGACTGAAAAGCACAATAGTGCAGATGCACATAGCTCTTCTGCTGCAGCACTGAACCCGCCTGCTGCATTCTCCACAGCAATCTAGGAGTTAAGGGGATGAAAAGTTTCTGCACAAGCTATTTTAGTTTTAGTTTATTAGGATCCCGCA
Organism: Notolepis coatsorum; assembly: GCF_963971535.1. Taxonomy (NCBI): domain Eukaryota; kingdom Metazoa; phylum Chordata; class Actinopteri; order Aulopiformes; family Paralepididae; genus Notolepis; species Notolepis coatsorum. Next base: position 26,509,728 of record NC_140177.1, on the reverse strand, counting down.
CGCAGTAGCTATTCTTCCTGCGGTCCACAAAAAACGTACATTGTGACCGTGCAACATGATACTTACAGCACAAATAAACATGACAAATGACTAGTACACACAGACATAATACTTTATATACATAACATTACAAGTAAACATGACAAAGGACTAGGGATTTGAACTACACAACTACAGTACTGTATCTCTATGTCGTGTGTGTCATATATGTTATGAATTGAAAATGGGGGACCCTGATGTAAACAAGACGAAAGTCTTTCTCTGGTCTGCATCCCCTTAACAATTGTATGTATTGAGCTGTACTGTACTGTACCCATTCTGCAATCTGTTAATAAAGTTTTCAATCAATACACACACACAAGGCAAGCTCCAATATACAATATAATAAACTGAAATAGCTAAGAATACTTAACTGTACACAACTAAATGCACACACATGTTCATACATGCCTAATTTAACAGCTAACTAAATTGCACAGACTACAGAGATGTAGTGGATGGTAAATTTACTTCCTTTTTATATGTGAAGAATGTATCCCCCTTTATAAGCTGATATACATTTTCTTGATTGAAAGTCACAGTATACATTATAGTAAGTAATACCAAACTGAGTTAAAGCTGAACGTTACGAAAATAGATATTCTGAGGAAATGGCATAAAATACTTTTTCTTTTCTTTAACACATTGACCGCCAGCAGCAGGGGGCGCTGATCCCCCTTCATCGACAGGTCTTTATTCAATGGATATAGTTTTAGACTGCGACATTTGCGAGTGCTTAAAATATATCTTATATTATATCTATGGGTCTAATAACGCCGTCGACTGTCAGTGAGTTGCTTCCAGTCAACATGCCCGAAACAGATTGTTTTTTCATCCGTACATTTCTGTTTTATACCGTTTTGAATAGAGTATGGTTTGGGTGCTTTTGAGTAATTCCAGGAAAAAGACGAGAAAAAGGCATTTTACTGTAATCCAGTCATCACGGTGTAATTTTTCGGCTGATTATCTAATCATCCTGAAATCAACGCTAGATTATCATTATTATATCTCGTTGTGCATACATGAAATGACCGTCGTAGCGGGGCACAACACGGTCCACACAGATAGCTGTGATCGCAGTAGAAATAAATGTCAGATCAACGATCAAATTTATATATAGTGTTCTTACCTTGTATCTGATGTAATGCAAAAGAAATAATCCAATTATCTCATCGCCATTCCAAATACTGCTTGTGGAGGTCCGTACCACACTACCGACCATTACATATGATACGGGCGGGCGGGGTTACTGTTTCGATGCCATTGTTGTATAGAACTGGCTCGCCTGAGTATTTAAACCCCGCCCGCCCGGCTCAGATCGGCTCCTAAAACACACAAGCTCATTTCCAATAAGATGCAATAGCTCCGCCTGGCAGTAGAGGGCGGTGTTGACCGTCTGCCAGCTCAGACAGGGTCTGAAGGGTATACCAGAGGCTGCAGCTATGAATTATGAATAGATATAGCGAATACACGAAATAACAATCCCAAAAACGTTTCTGGCGCTGAACGCATGGCGGGCAATAACGAGTTAACTCGTCTCTGGCGCAGATTGTGTTAAAGGTGCTATAGATAACATTTTACGTAGAGTAAACAAACAAAAAACATCTACAGAGCTTTTAGAAAGGTGCGGAATAAAAGTATTGCTTCCCCCAAAATGTCCAAAATGAATGTTGTTGTTTACATGCTGTGTATCCCCTCCCTACTTCCCATTTCCCCACGTGTAATGCACCGGATTGGATACATTTCATGCTAGTGCTCTAGTGCAACATCTAGTGGCTGAATGTTATCTTTTTTTTATCCACTTTTTCTCCTAATTTTTTCTATTTTTCTCCCATCCCAATTTCGCCTCGCCAATTCTCCCCTCCCCTGTCTCGAACGTTGCTAGACTATGCCAAGCCTTGCATCACGTGTCCCCTCCGGTACACGAGGAGGCAGCTGTCGCATCTTTTCACCTGTACAGCGCGATCTCTCAGTGGCGAGGAGTAACGCGTGGGAGGCTCACGCTGCCCCCGTTACTTCCTGATTCTGCTGTACAGGCGCACCAACCGACCTGTAGGAGTCGCCGTCCACAACGTCCAATCCCCACCCAAGCTTTCCCACCCCTAACACTGCCAATTGTGTTAGTATGAATGACCAGCCAAGCTGGTAGCAACGCAGAGCTGGACTCGAACCCAGCATCTCCTGCGTTAGTGGCGAGCGCCTTGCCCACCGCGCCACTTAGCCGCCCGTGGCTGAATGTTATCTATAGCACCTTTAAATATCACTAATATTATATTGATGTTTTTTGTCATCACTGCGATCTATATATTACCACTGCATCACTGACTAAATGCAGTCTACATGCAGACTACACGAGTCTTCCTACACTTCCTTCCTACACGCATACAGGCTGGTTGTCTCTGGGTAGCTATAGATAAGACATTAATATCATTAAAGCCAATAAGCCACATTCCTTGTGGTCCAGTGATCATTTAATAAAATAATCATCTTACCCTCATCAAGCATGCTGCCCGATCCAAACGAACGAACGTCAAAACGTCTCTGACATGGAAAAGAACACATTTGTCATTAAAAAAGAAATACTGTATATAAACTACTGTACATTCCATAAGAGGTATTGCACTTAACTTTTTTGTCACCTTGTTGTAAACTGAAAATAATTAGAGACAGAATATACCTGAGGGTGAGTCCTGTTAGATTTCATATTTAGTTATCAACCCTGGTTTCCTCGCTACAGCACAGCTAGAGAAGTCATCTGCATGATTCATAGGCTAACAGTGATCGTCACTTGGTTACCATTTTAGCATTATGGGACAACAGTGTCCCTCATGCCAGCTCAGACATGCCTGCCCAGACCAAGGTAAACATCTCACCTCAGTGTCAGTTATAGACAGGGTGGGAAAACGGGAGCATGTCTATGTTCCCCGGGTCCTATGTTCCCCGGTAGCGATAGATAGTCAGACCACCAGCCCTGATTCCAAACTCTAACCTTAACCAACTTCGAGAGAGGGCCTAAGCTTAACCAGTTCGAAACAAGGTGGACATTAATAAAATAATAAAAATTATTAAAATTTTCAATCAATCAATCGGGGAACATAGAACCTAGGGATGACGCCCGGGAAAACAATCATTTGTGGTCGCCAGAAAATCATCAAGACGATTGTATTGCAAAGACGAGGAAAGGTTTTTGGGCCACATCAATGAAAGGGGCACACCGACAATAATGGGGAATGCGCTTACTGTCTTCTCTAGAGTCAGACTAGAACATAGATACCAATTTCCTCTCTGTGCGTTCAGTAGAAAGCGATCAAGTTAGCCTAGCTTAGCACAAATTAATGGAAGTGGATACGGATCAGCGAGCCTAGCTGTGGCCAAAAACACCGTACCCAAAGTTTTAAGCTAGGCTAGTGGTCCGTATCCGCATCCTTAGAGTAGACGACAGAGTACAGCAACTTGCAATGGGCCTGGTCTACAAGATACACTACACGACTAAGGTACCCATGTACATGTCAACATGTTTCGTCGATAATCCAATGTAGTTACCCCCCCCCCCCCACCTCCAATGTACAGTCCCCCCCGCCACCTCCTCCAATAGTTTCTTCGTCAAATGTATATACTCTTTTTTAGACTCTTTTTGTATCACAAACAATACTGTATTTGTAAATCTGGTATGTCATAAATGTATAGATGTAGCAGTAGTCTATCTGTATGTCATATGTTATAATGAATTGAAAATGGGGGACCCTGATATAAACAAGACGAAAGTCTTTCTCTGGTCTGCATCCCCTTAACAATTGTGTGTATTGAGCCGTACTGTATTGTACCCATTCTGCAATCTGTTAATACATTTTTCAATCAATCAATCAATTCATTTGTGCCAAGCTAGCTTGCAGCCGGAGAGCTTTCTACTGAACGCTCAGAGGAAATTGGCATCCATCTTTTGTTCCAGTTTAACTGGTTGTATGGTGTAATTCCCGACATTCACAACATCTTCCAAGCATCATTCATACTTTTCCGTCACTGTTGTCATGGAGGAATTCATGACACACCCAGTTTTTTTAATTACCATCCTACCAAAATGGCACAATTTAATAAACTCAGCTCATTGGCTACGGTTATCATTTATATTACATTCAGCTGTTGTTTGTCTAACATGTCTGTGGTGATGATGTAATAACCTTACTACTATACATATACCTATCAGGCTAATATACTACTATGCACTCAAAGTGTAAGTAATCGACACTATTTGACGAACAATGCCACTGACCTTTAGCTGCCAGAGATGTACCCCTCCTGCTGACTAAATGTAATAAGAGTAGCCTACTATGAAAAAAGAAACAAAAAAAAAGTCAACAATGTTTTCACTCCACCTCATTTATTACTGAACCATTTTAATTCTGCGAAAAGACACAAGTGAAGTTAACAAATACCTATGCACTGTCGTTTTAAATATGGATTGAGGGCATAGAATAACATTTTAAAACTCAACAGGATTTTAATGTGGAAACACCACGATCCACTGCAGTAGAAACACTAGAACAGAAGGGGGGGGGGGGGTCGGTAAAATAGGCATAATCTATTACAAACCAAATCCATTTCACCAAAAAAATATTTGGGTTTCGTTTTAAAACCTGTACTTCAAAGTCTCACATTATTTCATCAACACAGCATTATTCAATAAAATAAGAACACCAACAGTGGGGGTTATGTATACACCAAAAATCAGGAAAAAAATACCCAAAAACTATTTGGCTTGTACCAACCATTACTACAGTGTAATGCCTCAAGAATCTCAATATACAGAAAAAAAAAAAAACAATAAAACCTCCCCACCACTCCGAAAGCTTGAAAGAGACATGACATCACATCACACAACGGTCATAGAAAATGTGCTGGAAGCAGTTATTCTCATTTAAACAGCAAGGGTATTGTGCCTAAGGATAAGACTAAGAATAATCTGATCCCGTTTTCTTTAAGAACACCATGAACAACTCCTCCTCCTTTGGCTCCTTTAGACGTTTGACTGGTCAAGGTTGACTTTGGAAGGGAGGGGCCCGGCCTCTTCCTCCTCCTGCCCTGCGGAGGTGATGATCACCAGAGAGGACGCTGGGTAGGGCGTCAGCTTCTGGTCCTTGACGTAGTCCATGTCGCCGTAGATGCTCAGTTTCTGAATGCGCATGAAACGCTGAATTAGTGGTGTATTTCAGTCTGTACACAGCGACGAATAGAAAACCTGGCTGCACCAGCATCTCAGCTTACTAGCGTATATATATGGGCCATGGATAATGTCATACATAGTTTGCTATATGAACCCGGTTCAGGGTAAGGGGTGAAGGGGTAGGTATACGGGTGATGTAGATAGATAGATGCTACATACCCTACCACATGGTTGATTGTGCTCTCTGCTGCCAGGATCATCACCCGCACCAACTCATCCAACCACATCACCCCCGTCCTCATTCAATTACACTGGCTCCCTGTGCACTACCGGATCGACTTCAAAAACCTGCTACTCACCTTCAAAGCCCTCCACAATCTAGCCCCCATCTACATCACTGACCTCCTCCAGGAATACACCCCCTCCCGCACCCTGCGCTCATCCTCTACTGGACTCTTATCCACCCCCAGCTCACGCCTCAGCACCATGGGTGCCCAAGCTTTCAGCTGCTCGGCTCCCAGACTCTGGAACTTCCTGCCCGCACATATCCGACAGTCTGACTAACTATCATCATTCAAATCACAAGTGAAAACCCATCTGTTCAAACTCGCATATTCACTATAACCTCTGTCACTGTCCTATACCCCCTGCTGTTTGTTTGTTATTTTAACTTCACTGTTTTTATACTTCCTGTTTGTTTTAATTTTTAACCTTGACTTTTAACTGCCTTGCTGTTTTTTTTCTTCTTCTATGATCTGTAAGGTGACCTTGGGTGTCATGAAAGGAGCAACCAAATAAAATGTATTATTATTATTATTATTATTATTATTATTATTATTATTATTATTATTATTATTATTATTATTATTATTATTTTAAAATATATAGTCTGATAAGAGTGAAAAGGAAAACCTTTTATAGCTCCATCTGTAGTCAAAACATTTACTTCCCATTCTTCTTCTCCATGTTCTACTTTTGTTTGACGAAGCTGCTGTGGAGAATTAGACGGCTGTTTCCATGGCAGCACATTTGATGAAAATGCATCAGAAGAAGAAGATGATGGAATTCAACTTTTTAACAACAGACAGAGCTATAAAAGTGGATTTTTACAAAGCTGGGGTGAGTTTTCCTTTTCACGTTTCTTACCAGGCTTGCTTTTAAAACAATCAAGTAGGTGTGCTTGGTGTGTGATTACAAGTTGGAGCAAATATGAGCGAACTCGTGAGTGCCTCTCCTCTGTCCTGCTTCTCCTGAACCCGTCAGCAGCCTTCGACATGGTGAACCATCAGATCCTCCTCACATCCCTCGCAGGAATGAGAGTTGTAGTGCTCTGCGCTGGCGTGGCTGTCATCCTACCTCGAAAACCGCTCCTACCAAGTATCATGGAGAGGCACCCTGCCAGAGTTGTACCCTTCCTGCTGAGTTGTTGTACAGAACTTGTAAGTGGGATAAAGGCGTTGAGCTAAATTACTAAATGTAAGTGCTTAGGGAAATTGTATGACATCATCTGCAGCCCAGATATGCGCTAGTAAGCTGGGACGCTGTTGCGGCTATACCGTAACTAATTTGGTTGGTTAAGTGAATTGTTTACTTATTTAAATCAATAAAACTAAAAGATTTCACCCACCCTAATTTAGTCGTTATGGGGAGGGTGTAGAACTACCACATGCCTCCTCCGATACATGTAGAGTTGCCAGCCGCTTTTCACCTGACAGCGAGGAGTTTCACTGGGGGAACGTAACGCATGCCGAGGTTCATGCCATTTCCCCCAGATCCCCTCCCTGCTGAACAGGCGCCCCGACCGACCAGTAGGAGTCGCAGTTTACAACGACCAGGACGCGTGAATATTAAAGGCAACCAACTTGTGTTCGGCTTTTCTCTGATTTGCTGCGCCCCCACGCGCAGGCAAGCGCAGTCGTCCCACGTCCCAAATGAAATCCAAGGAGCGCGCGCGAGCGGCAGCGCGGGCAACCAACTTGTGGCTGCTGTTCCAACGCACTTGTGTTGGGCTGCGGTAGCAGTGGAGCGCTATGAAATGCGCTGAACTAGAAAGCGTAACGTTATTATGTTTCGCGTTTTTAACAACCAACTACCAGATTCACTCGTGTATAAACAAAGCCCATACAGTTATGAAATGCGCTGAACTAGAAAGCGTAACGTTATTATGTTTCGCGTTCCATTGATTAACGCCATTACCTGCTGTGCTGTAGGAAGCAGAGGTACAGTAAGTTACAGTAGGTGTAGGTTACATGTTTAATCAAAGCCCATACAATTTTTTAGATGAATGATTGTGGATATAATATAGAAAACACATCATTATGATATTGTCAGAGGGAGAGGCATGACTTCGCGACAGCCATATTAGACACTCACTGTACATCAGTGTGGAACTGTAACGTTATATGTTATTTCGCCCGTGGAGGCTGCTGAGCCTGAAGCGCCAGCGGGGCGACGCGGTGGTTTATCCCCGGCTTTCGTGCGCCGCCGCCGGCTTGATACAGCTTCAGCAGCAGCAGCGGCGGTGCTCTGTTGTAGGAAGCCCTTCAATGACAGCGGCGCACTCTCATATTTTGCGAATGCATAAACTATATCTTAAATTATGGCTATGTGTCTAATATGGCTGTCGCTTATCAATGACTTCGCGACAGCCATATTAGACACTCACTGTACATCAGTGTGGAACTGTAACGTTATATGTTATTTCGCCCGTGGAGGCTGCTGAGCCTGAAGCGCCAGCGGGGCGACGCGGTGGTTTATCCCCGGCTTTCGTGCGCCGCCGCCGGCTTGATACAGCTTCAGCAGCAGCAGCGGCGGTGCTCTGTTGTAGGAAGCCCTTCAATGACAGCGGCGCACTCTCATATTTTGCGAATGCATAAACTATATCTTAAATTATGGCTATGTGTCTAATATGGCTGTCGCTTATCAATGACTTCGCGACAGCCATATTAGACACATCGCCATAATTTAAGATATAGTTTATGCATTCGCAAATATGAGAGCTCTGTCATTGAAGTGGGTGGTGGCAGCATTACTAACAGTAGCGATTTTTATTGTTTTGTCATGACCAAACATAATCCCAACATAGATAGGAGGTGTACTGTATGTCAAATGTCGGTCATGTGGTGGAAGAGTTTAGTACAGTCACACAACAGAACACCGCTGTAGTACAGTCACACAACAGAACACCGCTGGTTCGACCAGCGCTTCTGCCGCGCCGCAAGGGCGTGTGCTAGTGGATTGATTGGCCGTGAGGCCAATCAGAGAAACGCTGAACACAAGTTGGTTGCCTTTAATATTCACGCGACCAGGACACATACCCCACCGGCTTCCCACACGCTAACACTGCCAATTGTGTTAGTAGGGGTGCTACCCAGCCGCACCCCTAAATCAATCTAGTGTGTATGAAATGTTTTAGAACGCACAGGTCTAGGGATGGGCGATATTGAAACTGACCTCAACGGGTACATATTGGTCCACAGCTGTGGCCACAGTGGCACAGCAGATCCAGATCAGGACGAGCACAGACAGGACCAGGGTGGTGGTTAGAATCCAGCCTGGGAGCCAAGGGTTCCTTGGGAGGGGAGGGGTTAACGAAGGAGGGCATTAAAGGGAAGCTTGAGGATTTTTACAAATCTATCCAATTAATGACTTATTAAGCTGCGTCTTAGGAAGTAACAGTTTCATACTCCATTGACTTGTACCAACATTAGTAACCTCCATCGACTTGCACTAACGTTAGTAACCTCCATTGACTTGCACTAACATTAGTAACCTCCATTGACTTACACTAACATTAGTAACCTCTGTTGACTTGCACTAACATTAGTAACCTCCATTGACTTGCACTAACATTAGCAACCTCCGTTGACTTGAATGAATGAAACAGTTTATTTTTAAACATGTATTCTCCACATTCCTACAAACAAATCAGTTTCAAGCTCCGTCAAACAGAACAATCATAATGAAAAATTAATTATAAACAAACAGTCAAGAGCAATGTAGTTAGTTAGTTGACATGTTCAAAAAAGGAGTAGAGGGAAGCTAAGCTTATTTATCCCTAGCCCCTTACATTTAAATTTTTTCTTCCATAAATTTTACTTGATATAACATAATTTAGTATAATACATTATAGAATATACTTTTACTTCTAGTACAAAAAGGAAAAACTTGAGTCGCTTGACAGCAGTAAATACAATACAACACTACATAACACAATATAACATAACTTTGTTTATCCGCATTACTCATTTCTGTATTTCTCTAATGTGTATTTTTTAAGCTGCTTTTTAAATTGTGCCATATGTTTACTCATTTTGATGTATTCAGGTAAATTATTCCACAACATCACTCCACAAACAGATATGCACAAACATGCTTTTCAGCGTAGTGTGTACCATTGGTTGTTTAAGATTACCTCTCCCTCTTAAGTTATATTCTCCTTCCCTGTCTCTGAACCATCTTTGAATGTTGCCTGGGATTAATTTATATCTGGCTTTGTATACAATGAGTTGAGAGCAGTTTTGAAATCAACTAGGTCCATACATTTTTATGTAATGTTACTTGCACTAACATTAGCAACCTCCCTCGACTTGCACTAACATTAGTAACCTCTGTTGACTTGCACTAACATTAGCAACATCCGTTGACTTGCACTAACATTAGTAACCTGTTGACTTGCACTAACATTAGTAACCTCCATTGACTTGCACTAACATTAGTAACCTTCGTTGACTTGCACTAACAATAGCAACCTCTGTTGACTTGCACTAATATTAGTAACCTCCATTGACTTGCACCAACATTAGTAACCTCTGTTGACTTGCACTAACAATAGCAACCTCTGTTGACTTGCACTAACATTAGTAACCTCCGTTGACTTGCACTAACATTAGTAACCTCCATTGACTTGCACTAACAATAGCAACCTCTGTTGACTTGCACCAACATTACATTAGTAACCTCCATTGACTTGCACTAACAATAGCAACCTCCATTGACTTGCACTAACAATAGCAACCTCTGTTAACTTGCACTAACATTAGTAACCTCCATTGACTTGCACTAACAATAGCAACCTCTGTTGACTTGCACTAAAATTAGTAACCTCCATTGACTTGCACTAACAATAGCAACCTCTCTTGACTTGCACTAACATTAGTAACCTCCGTTGACTTGCACTAACAATAGCAACCTCTGTTGACTTGGACTAACATTAGTAACCTCCATTGACTTGCACTAACATTGCTAACAGGAGGCTGGCGTGCATTTCCCTGAAACACAAACAGGCACAAAAGCTTCAGGAATACCCTCAGATAGGCCTCTAAAAACACCAATACCTTCCTTTTAAGGATAAAGTCTTTTAATCGGCTTAATAATAAATCCAAAGGTTAGCTCAGCTGACAAATTGTGTACAACTTGTCGTACGCTGTTTATAAGTCACTTTGGATAAAAGTGTCAGCTAAATGTAAACGTAACTCTTTTGAAAATGTGAACACACGTTAAGCCAACCAACCTTGACAGGCAGCTAAAGAGGTTGTAGTCGTCCTGGTTGACGCTGCGATCCCCAAACATATCCCTGTCCCTTTCCTGGATGAAGCTGCGCTGGTAATCTTTGTAAACAGGGCTGCTCAATCCGGGCTCTGGAAAACAAGAGTCGGTACATTTATACCGGGTGTACTTTTTGTAAATAGCCACTTTCTGTCACACTGAATATATGCATTAGAAGAATGTCGTTTTGTGTTGTCTTTGAAATAAAATGCTAATATGATAAACACAAAACCTATTCTCCCTGATGCAGAAGAATAATGAAACAAGAACATAATACTATAAATGAAAGAGGTAAGAGAGGGTGGCTACGTGGCCTCTGCTGGTCTTCCTTGACGACTTCGGTCTGTAGTTCAAACGGGGCAATAAAATGGACCTGTGGTTCAGTCTGTGAAATGGGAAACAAAATCACGAGATCAGATGTTGTTCTCTGCAGTATGTTCTGCATGATCGCATTTAAAAATAACTGCACATCATTTACATTAACACTGCGCCAACTAGTGCTATATATATACATTTATATATACTGCATCATATATAGTATATATATATATAGTACCTGGAATATCACAACCTTCCCGTCGTCAGCCTGGAGGTAGAACGTCCAGGAGGAGGTGATGAAGTTGTGAGCCTGACTCATCACATCATCCCAGAAGCCTCTGACCAGAGTCAGGGGGTAGAGCATGTGGATCCTGGGCATCATGGCCACCAGCTGGCCAACGACAAGAGCACCGTGAGATCAGACCACACATTTGCATACAATACATTTGGGCTAGATCGATTTGGGATATTTGGGAGCTTAAATTACTGATATATCTGCTAATATAAAGTTCAAGTTTTGCTTTATTTGTCACATATAGGGTACATGTACATTACAGTGAAATGCTTGGTTCTGTATGAGCCTCCTGAGATTGTGCTTCATACAGTAAACATTTTCTAAAGAATAAAGACCAAATACTATACAAAATATACAATGTACAAAACGAAAGTACAAAATTGAAACAAATGCAAAGAATTGTGAGAATGAAATAACATTATTTGTCTCACACACACAAAACAATAGACTATGGCATAAAATAAGAACAATATTGGATATATCAACACGTGAGGAATGATATTGGTTCTTTATCTGGCTGTGTTCCAAGTGAGCTGGGAAGCCTCAGACCGGCAGCACGCGGGGTCTGGCAACAAAGACGTTTCCACACCACATAAACAAGGGTTTTAACCCAGCGCAGATTGGGAATTATTAATTCCATTTCTCCAACACCAAATCACGTGCTCACAACTCTTTTCTCCTGTCCCTAGGTGACCTGCCCCCTCGCCGTCCCTAGGTGACCCCCCCATCCCTAGGTGACTTGCCCCCTCCCCATCCCTAGGTGACCCCCCGTCCCTAGGTGACCTGCCCCCTCCCGTCTCTCTACGCCAGGGGTTCTCAAACTTTTTTACACTACGACCCCATTTTACCCCAAATCACTAGTTTTAGTTTAGTTTTTGTAAATATTGCCTTGAAATAAAGAGGCTGAAAAAGGTAGCAGGATGTAGCCTTCAATATATAAAGAAATTATATTGGTAACAGATATGGTTGAAAATCAAACAATGTTTTAAATGTAATTGTAGATACAATATTGTAGTTACAATTTCTTTAATTGAATTAACTTAAACTAGAAAAGTAAATACAAACTAAATTAACAATGTAACTTAGAGATTATAGAAGGACAGTTTCCTTCTTAAGCACAATTTAAGAAATGTCTCATCCTTCCAGTCGGGACCATTTGTCACATAGTGAGAGGTTCCACAGATCAACCCCCACAGGGCTTGTATTTTGGTTTGGCTCTTCTCGTTCTTTGTTATGTTATTGGTATCCTATTATTATGCAAAGACTAGGTGATAGATAAGTGCCGGGTAGTGTAGTTGAAGACACCTGACGACCTGCGCTGTTGTTATAAGACGGTGGGTACTTAGTACTGAGTGGAGCGCATTTTTGTGTGCGCGCGCGTGCACATCCATGCGCACTTCTGCTCAGCGAACTGCTAGGACGGCATGGTACCGGGTGGTAGCACCACTGCATCACTGGACAGGAGTATATTATAGTAAACTGAGGATGGACAGATAATGTTGATATTCAAATATAAAAAAGTTTCGAGAGAAGTGGAAGTTTGAAGACAGACTAGACTACAATATGATGCGGGGGTGGTGAGTTGAAACAGTGTGTGTGTGTGTGTCCCGACCCCACTTCTATGTTTCAATAAATTATTTGCATTTAAAACTATTAACGCCGACTCATTCCTTCAGTCCACTCAAAATTATGCTAATATTCCATATGTTGTTTATGGCGATATACTAAAAAGCTATTTATAATTTTTGGCTGGTAAAAAATCTGCCTGGTTGGTAGTTTTTAAAATCTACCAGCCAAATGGCTGGTAAGTCAAAAAGTAAATTTTGTTCCCTGCATCAGTGGACCAATTGCATGCTTTTTCAGAGGACAAGACGCCTTCAGTTGACTCCTTCAGACATTAAGCACCCCCCACAGCCATACTTTATTTTTTTTAGTCGACAAATTTTTGGCCAATCATAGTCGACTATCCAAATCCTTAGTCGGGGACAGCCCTAGGCTACACTAATATTATAGTATTATACTATTATAGTATATGACTAGTCATACAAATTTAAATAAAACATTTATCATAAATGATGTAGCCTATCTGCATCCGCTTGGCATTCGGCGATCCATCTAATCAAGACATCACCATCACTTTCGTACCAACCGTGCCCTTATTGGATTATTTATGTTGACGAAACTGATTAGTTATATTCATGAACTCAATCGGCGCCAGAGGGATACGTGTAATGTGTGGTTAAAAGGCCAGCGTTCTAAAGTATAGGAATACGTGGTGGTGTTTGCAGGGCTATAACAATATTCTATATTATAGCTATGGATTAGGGGTGGACGGTATGGTCTAAAATGTATATCACGGTATAATTTGAAGCATAGACGGTAACGGTATATATCACGGTATCAGTGTTTCCGTTAGATTTTTTTTGCCTGATAGGCAGGCTATATAAAGAATGACATCCTCAAGGCATGTAGATTTATAATATTTTAACTTAAAACTAGGCTACTTTTGCGTATACAGTCATTATATTCCAAATAAAATAAGTCCAGAGTCGAGTCAGGTCCGGTCACAGGCCCGCTCAACAGCGCCCCCCACCCAACGGCTGAATTGCCAATGGCTGAATTGGAGTATTGCACTGTGCAGGCACAGCTGTCCAGCTCTGCGGCTCTGCAGCTGCATGCTTCTCGCAAAATCCAGCATCCAGCTCCCGCTGCCCAGCCGTCGTTATCAGAACACTACACGCATATCATAATGTTCACAGCAAACTGTAGTTGATCACCAGGTATGTTTTATTAAACGTAGAATAATTCATATAAGAAAAACGATAGGGAAATCTCTTACCTTTCTCCACTGGTTAAAAATGCCAGGAACTGAAATTGAAACTTGCTGTGCGCCGCGGTGATACGTGTTTATTATGAAATGACAATTGCGTGTTGACACGCCCACTGCACGAAGCCTCCTAAATAACTTTTTCCAGTTTGCACATATCCATTATCTATGACTAATTCTATCTATTTGACTTGTGGTTCACAGCAGCTGAGAAGGTCAGGACCGCCGTGTGCGGCTTAGCGGGGTTGGGGTGCTTGTTCGGGGGAGTCCGGCGGTCTCGTGGGAGGGGGAGGAGGAAATGTCTTGTCTGTCTTGTCTTTTGTGATGTCTTGAATTTAACTGGGGATTTTATTGGGGGGCAGCTATTTAGCTATTTCTTCACTATTTGTCATTTTTTAGATAGTACCCCTTGAATTTTGAATTTAAAAAGGTTGAACTCTGTTTTCTTTTCTTTTTGTCTTTATAATTTATAAATTGTTATTTCTGTATTATTATTGTTTGTGATTTTCCTGTGAAGTTCTGTGTATTGTGATTGTGATTAATGTGTTGTCTTGTTTCATGTAAATAATAAAAAAAAAATTGATAAAAAAAAAAGAAAAAAAAAAGACTAATTCTATCTATTTTTAGGGGCAAATGCAAGTGAAATAGTCACGCTGTGGTTACATGACGTCATTGCTATTTTAGAGCTGCTCTACCGGTTACAAGGTATAGTCAAAATCCATACCGTAGAGCAAATTCATACCATTTATACCGTATACCGTTCAGTGCATGTGAGCGGATAGGAGCGCGAGCGGCGCGGGGCGCGGAGCGGCCGGTTTTGACGTGAGCGAGGAGTGGGTTTTAAAATGAGTCGGCGCGACGTCCGGAGCGAGAGTTCTCCTCCGCTCCAATCCACTCCAGGCCGCTCACAGTGGTTTAACACTGATGTAATATATACATGCAGTACAATGCCAAAGCAACAGATGGCGATGTACAAACATGAAGGCCATTTTCAACCAATGAGAAGGGTGAACCTGTGATAGGCTGTTCGTTCAGGCTTTGTCACTGTAGAGACGCCCACACTCACTCTAGTTAGAAAAAGTATATCGACGCCATTGTTGTTGACGTTAGCTTACATGCTAACGTTAATGGCAGCGACCATAGCATTGTGGCTCGGCTAGCCTATCATCGCTTAATAGAGATAGTGAATGGATAAACAACGTTATTTAACATTGCAGAATGGCTACAATTACAATGCGGCTCAATACAAACAATTGTTAAGGGGCCCAGGGGGTGTAGACTGTTGTAGTTTGAGCTCATTTACACCATGCTCCAAAAAAAGAAGAAAAAAAACTGCCGAGCGATCTGGCGCGGGGAGCGGGGAGCGCTCGATTCAAGGTGAGCGGGGAGCGAGCGGAGAGCGACTTGGGGGCGGGGTCAACATGAGTGATTAGCGGAGCGGACCAAGCTTTAAAGAGCGAAGAGCGGATTTCTCGGCCGCGCCGATCCGCTCACGTGGTCTGATACCGTTTATACCGTCCACCCCTACTATGGATACAATACTATTTGACATAGAGTATCTATCGTTCAATATGTGAAAAAGAAATAATTTTTTCATCCATACATTCCCGTTTTATACCGTGGTGAATATGAGTATGGTTTTAGATTGGTCTGGGGTAATTCCCGAAATGCTGAGCAATAGCCTTATGAGTGTATTACACTAAAACCGTTGCCGTTTCTTGCCTGGACCCGCTATTATTGTCAATATTTCTTTTTGATGCTTTGATCGCCACCAACGGCATACGTTGTGGACTAACGTTACACACACACGGCCGGATCGCATTGAAGACATGCTTGGATCAAAGCTTGATATCATATAGCCCTTACCTTGACTAGGATGTACCCCAAAAAGAATATTCCAATTATGTGATCGCCATTCCAAGTATTGATGTCCATCGTGTCGCCAACATAATCCACCACACTGCATCGGGAGTCTTTGATTCTTATCAATCCGACCGTTATAAACGCTGAGCTTGAGCAAAAAATTTAAAATGACCCAGACCCATTAGATCGACCCACAGGCCAAGATACAATGTTTCAAAGGGTGCTCGATACCGCCGCCTGGGAGGATCTGGCCGGTACTGCTCCCTCGGTGTCGCAGTGTATGCCTTCTACTGGCAACATACAAGTCCCTGACTAGGGGTGGGAATCACCCGTTTCATCACGATACGATACGATATTGATTATTTGGACAACGATATGATATTTCACAAAGTCTGCCAAGATACGATTCGATTCAGGTGCCTGCAATCGATATGAGACGATATTATATGCCCATTTAACACAACCAGTAACATTTAGATCAACTCAAAAAAGGCAACGGAAATATCATTTGACATTTTTATTTTTGAGCTCTTCCAGACATTTAAATGAAAAACAATCTATTGTTTTTAATACAAATAGACCTCCTGTTCACTGTAAAGTGCCACGTTTTGATAAATTGAGCTTTAAACTTTAAGTACAAATTTTTGGAACTCACAACCTAAAACCCCTCTTTCCAAACGCAGACACATACAGGGAGAATGCCCCCCCCCTCCCAAGTCCCCACTCTGCTGTTCTCTCTATGGCTCTGATCAGCTTAGCTTAGTTAGCTTACGCTAAAGTAATGTTAATGTCGGACTTAAAGGTGGGCATAAAGGAATGGCGAGGATGCAAAGCATGTTAGATGCATTTGACCCGCGGTGGGAAAAAAACAGCAGGGACTTATTTCTGGTCGCAAAATAGGCGGACTCTGGAGCCCTGCTGTAACATCTACACACGCGGAGATAGTGTTGTTGTTGCAGATATGCTCACCAGGGGATTTTCAAAATAAGAGTATCGCAATATGAATCGATCTTTTTACGTTGCATCGATCCTATTTGATCATTGATAAGAAGGGATGTCCGATATTGGCATAAAAATGTGATATCGGAAAATATCGGTATTCAAATTTTTTATTTCTATAACCTTTATTTATTCAGGCAAGCAATTTTTGCAACTTATTGTCAAAAGTATGCATAATGTTGTGTTAATTCCACAACAAGAGATATGTAATGTTAATTGGGGGGGGGGAAACCCTGCATATATCGGTATCGGTTGATATCGGTATCAGAAATTAAGAGTTGGACAATATCGGTATAGGTAAAAAAGCCAATATCGAGCATCCCTATTGATAATAGATCGATATATCGATCTGGATCTATGTATTGTCCCACCCCCGACATTGAATACGATATTAAAATCGAAAAAAAAGGAAAAACTATCTAATAAAGTATATAAACATGGTTGGCGTCCATTGAGTTAAGAAACAGAATAGTTCAGACATCACATTGGTCTGAGAGAAAAATCAAGCATCGGAATTACATGACTACTCTATTCTGTTAGGGATGATTAAAACATTTGTTGGCATGTTGTGGTCTGGATTAAAAGTGTTTCGTTACCCGACCCCATGTGCTGCCTGTCTAAAGCTGCCTCTGCCTGTCTGAAGCTGCCCAGCTCTTGTTAAACAAGGTCAGAACTTTAACCACAGGTCTCAGTAAGTCAGCAAAATAGCTATGCATCAATTACACTACTGGCTAGTATTTCATACCACCACTTGCGTCAAACAAATCAAAATTATCCCTTTAATTACAGATGCTTCAACACCACACAAGCTCATGGGGGGGGGGGGGGGGGGGGGGGGTGTTCCACCTCAAGCTGGTTGAGACATACTATTGGGCTATGCTATGCAAATAAACAACCGACTTGACAAACCCGTCATACCTGCTCCTGTCTTTGTTCAGAAATTGGAAGCTGACTCTGGCAGCCCAGGTTGCATGCATACTGGTCATCTGGCTGGCTGTAGGCTTCACGGCAAGCTAGGGACGTTTAAAAAAAAAGTACCAGATGGTACAACAGGATTATGAATGAATGAATGAAAACTTTATTTAACAGATTGCAGAATGGGTACAATACAGTACGGCTCAATACATACAATTGTTAAGGGGATGCAGACCTGAAAAAGACGTTTGTCTTGTTTCCATCAGGGTCCCCCATTTTCAATTCATATAGGAAAGCTGAGTAGGTATGTCTCTCAAACAACGAGCATAATAATACATTGTGGCAATGAGCGAGTGACTGTGGTGTGTGTAGCCATGGAATGTATGTTTTTTTAGAAGCGTTGGCAAGAATTGCGTTTACAGTTATCTCTTAAACTGGTAGCAATTGCATATCAGGGATACCATAAACAGACAAGAGACTGGCAATTGCGATGAGAACAAAACACTTGCTCAATTGCAGCGTAGTCCTTACTTGATTCACACTCAGCTTTGGTCTGATTGAGATCTTCGCTTTCGCCAACAAACTGACAAATGGAAAACAGACGACAACCTCTCTGACAGGCGTACAGTTCCTCCTCCTGTAAAACACAAAGATGAGCGTTGGACAAATTCCCAGCTAAATCAATACATCTGGACAATGTCTTTATGCAAACATTATGGGTAATGCGGTGTCAAACTTACTGAGTCAGCTAGTGCTATGAACTTTACCTCTCTGGCACATAATACACCGAACTGCAGTGCAGTGCATACTAGCATAGGCCTGCTGATGCTTTGCTACAGTGGAAGCTAACGCTAGCAGCTGATGTTAGCCTACTTTATTAGCGTCAAGCCGTTAGCTAACTAGCTACTCACCCGTGGATAAGTGTGTAAACTGTATGTCATTTGACACGTCTTATGACAGGATAGTGTGCTTCCCAGGACGCTTTCGAACACATCTGGGGACGCTGACGTGCATGCGAGCAGCACTAATAGTCCAAAAACACAGTCGAAGGACCAGAAACTCCCCATTTTGTCGGAGAACGCAAACAAACCCCGTGAAACAAACACAACAGGCTCTTCTTCCTCTTCCTCCTCCTCCTCCGCCGTGTTGTACTCTCGCGTGAATATGAAGGTGACGACTGACGAGATGACAGGCCGCCCCAGTTGTAGTCAATCTGTTCAGTACTGTTCAGTACTGTTTCAAGTAAGAATCAATAAGAGATCTTCTGAGAGAATTGTTTGATATTATAGTGTTCTGAATGAACTATTATGACATCATACTGTGACATCACAAATGTTCTAAAATGTCCTATTATGACATCCCCCCCCCTCACAGTGAGCTGTGGTGTTCCACAAGGAAGCATACTAGGACCGCTACTATTCCTAATTTATGCAAATGACATGTCGTCAGCTTGTGACTGCAACTTGTTCCTGTTTGCGGACGACTCAGCCCTGCTGGTCTCTGACAAGAACAAGTTACAGGTTGAAAAAGCCCTCAGCTCGGAACTAGGCAAAATCTGCATATGGCTCGCCGACAACAAACTATCATTACACATGGGCAAAACAGAGTCCATTCTCTTCGGTTCAAATAACAAACTCAGCAAGACCGACGGCTTCTCGGTTACAGTGGGTGACAATATTATCACAAGGAAAGATGAAATTACCTACCTGGGTTCCATCCTAGAGGCTAATCTTTCCTGTGACAAAATGGCATCCAATGTAATAAAAAAAGTCAACCAACGAACGCGATTCTTGTACCGGATCTCCGCTCTGGTAAACAAGAATACCCTGAGGACTCTAGCAGGAGCACTCATTCAAGGGTACTACGACTATGCTTGCACCTCATGGTACCAAAGCACCTCAAAGGCACTAAAAAACAAATTACAAACATCTCAAAACAAGCTAGTCAGACTACTACTTGACCTGACTCCTAGAACCCACCTCACCCCTGCCCACTTTGACAACCTAGGATGGCTTAGAGTAGACGACAGAGTACAGCAACTTGCAATGGGCCTGGTCTACAAGATACACTACGCGACCAAGGTACCCATGTACATGTCAAAATACTTCCCAAAGGTCAGTGAATACCACGATCACAACACCAGAGGGAGCTCCACAAATCATGTAAAACCCAGATTCGGATCAAACAAGGGACTAAACACGTTTCGCAATTATGCCACATCAATGTGGAACGCCCTGCCTAAAGCTGTAAAGGAATGTGAATCACTACCCACCTTCAAAAACACTCTCAAAAAACACCTACGTGAGACTGCAATTCGAAACTGGCCCCTACAAATGTCCTAACCTAGTTGTACAGTAAATGACCAAGTAAGGCTTTGTCAATATTCCAATGTACAGTGTAAAATGTGTGTGTCCCCTTCCCAACCCCCCCCCCCCCCCCCCCACCTCCAATGTACAGCCCTCACCCAACCCACCCAACCCAACCAACCTCCTCCAATGTACAGTTTCTATGCCAAATGTATATACACTCCTTTTCTGGACACTTTTGTATCACAAACAGTACTGTATTTGCAAATCTGATATGTCATAAATGTATAGATGTAGCAGTACTGTCTATCTGTATGTCATGTATGTCATATATGTTATGATGAATTGAAAATGGGGGACCCTGATGTAAACAAGTCGAAAGTCTTTCTCTGGTCTGCATCCCCTTAACAATTGTATGTATTGAGCTGTACTGTACTGTACCCATTCTGCAATCTGTTAATAAACTTTTCAATCAATCAATCAATCATATTGTGACATCACAAATGTTCTAGAATGTTCTATTATGACATCATACTGTGACATCACAACGGAACATGTTTGAGTGCATTTGAATAATATAAATAATAATGTTTGGTAAGGCTGTCCCCGAAGCCTGTTTTTGGGATTCAAACTTCGTCAGGGTTCTTCGAATGGATGTTCGAACCTTCGTTTTTAATTAAAAAAGTAAAATAAAATAAAACAATTATAATTTTTTATTTTTTTTATATATATCCTCAAACTAAATCCTCAATTTGAATAAAGTGATTCAAACTTCGTCAGGGTTCTTCGAACAGACGTTCGAACCTTCCGATATGAATTGAAAATGGGGGACCCTGATGGAAACAAGACAAACGTCTTTCTCAGGTCTGCATCCCCTTAACAATTGTGTGTATTGAGCCGTACTGTATTGTACCCATTCTGCAATCTGTTAAATAAAGTTTTCATTCATTAATTCAGTATGCGCCTTTTGTGGTCGCGACCCGCCATTAAACTCATGGAAGAAGAAGAAGAAGAAGAAGAAGAAGAAGAAGAAGAAGAAGAAGAAGAAGAAGAAGAAGAAGAAGAAGAAGAAGAAGAAGAAGAAGAAGAACCCTCCTAGAACCCACCTCACCCCTGCCCACTTTGACAACCTAGGATGGCTTAGAGTAGACGACAGAGTACAGCAACTTGCAATGGGCCTGGTCTACAAGATACAGTACGCGACCAAGGTACCCATGTACATGACAAAATACTTCCCAAAGGTCAGTGAATACCACGATCACAACACCAGAGGGAGCTCCACAAATCATGTAAAACCCAGATTCGGCTCAAACAAGGGCCTAAACACGTTTCGCAATTATGCCACATCAATGTGGAACGCCCTACCTAAAGCTGTAAAGGAATGTGAATCACTACCCACTTTCAAAAACACTCTCAAAAAACACCTACGTGAGACTGCAATTCGAAAACTGGCCCCTACAAATGTCCTAACCTAGTTGTACAGTAAATGACCAAGTAAGGCTTTGTCAATATTCCAATGTACAGTGTAAAATGTGTGTGTGTCCCCTACCCAACCCCCCCCCCCCCCCACCTCCAATGTACAGCCCTCACCCAACCCACCCAACCCCACCCCACCACCCAACCAACCTCCTCCAATGTACAGTTTCTACGCCAAATGTATATACACTCCTTTTCTGGACACTTTTGTATCACAAACAGTACTGTATTTGCAAATCTGATATGTCATAAATGTATAGATGTAGCAGTACTGTCTATCTGTATGTCATGTATGTCATATATGTTATGATGAATTGAAAATGGGGGACCCTGATGTAAACAAGACGAAAGTCTTTCTCTGGTCTGCATCCCCTTAACAATTGTATGTATTGAGCTGTACTGTACTGTACCCATTCTGCAATCTGTTAATAAACTTTTCAATCAATCAATCAATCAATCAAGAAGAAGAAGAAGAAAAAGAAGAAGAAGAAGAAGAAGAAGAAGAAGAAGCAGAGAAGCAGAAGAAGAAGAAGAAGAGACAGGCCGCGCATGCGCTCTTTGTTGACGACAGAGGAATAATTGATAGTTAGCATAACTGTATGGACATACATGAGAATATTGGACACACTCGTTTGTGTTGCGTTTACCGTTAACCAGTTAATGTTGTAGGGATAACCAGACGTCTATTTGACGCTACAGGGTTAGCATTTTTAATGGGAGAATTGGGAAGATAATTAACACTAGCTGACGTTAGCTACCAACCGGTGATGAATAGTTAGTAAACAATTCCCACATGTGCGCCGCCAAAACACACAGACACTGACAGACACTCATTCATAATATAATAATCAGACAATGAGACGGGGCTAGTTATTTTGTAAACATGGACAAATTTGTTGTCCGTATGCCCAAAGGTGAAACGTCAAAGGAAACTAATAGTAATGGACGGGGTTACAGGCAATCAACAATCGAATCTTTACGGGTGAGCTGCTATTTCTGTTTTGATTGATTGATTGAAAAGTTTATTAACAGATTGCAGAATGGGTACAGTACAGTACAGCTCAATACATACAATTGTTAAGGGGATGCAGACCAGAGAAAGACTTTCGTCTTGTTTACATCAGGGTCCCCCATTTTCAATTCATCATAACATATATGACATACACAACATACAGATAGACAGTACTGTTACACATTTATGACATACCAGATTTGCAAATACAGTACTGTTTGTGATACAAAAAGTGTCCAGAAAAAGAGTGTATATACATTACGTAGAAACTGTACATTGGAGGAGGTGGGGTTGGGTGGGTTGGTGGGGGGCTGTACATTGGAGGTGGGGGGGGGGGGGGATGGGGGACACTGTATACTGTACATTGGAATACTGACAATGACAAAGCCATACTCGGTCATTTACTGTACAACTGGGTTAGGACATTTGTAGGGGCCAGTTTCGAATTGCAGTCTCCCGTAGGTGTTTTTTGAGAGTTTTTGAAGGTGGGTAGTGATTCACATTCCTTTACAGCTTTGGGGTAGGGCGTTCCACATTGATGTGGCATAATTGCGAAACGTGTTTAGTCCCTTGTTTGAGCCGAATCTGGGTTTAACATGATTTGTGGAGCTCCCTCTGGTGTTGTGATCGTGGTATTCACTGACCTTTGGGAAGTATTTTGACATGTACAATGTACATGGGTACCTTGGTCGTGTAGTGTATCTTGTAGACCAGGCCCATTGCAAGTTGCTGTACTCTGTCGTCTACTCTAAGCCATCCTAGGTTGTCAAAGTGGGCAGGGGTGAGGTGGGTTCTAGGAGTCAGGTCAAGCAGTAGTCTGACTAGTTTGTTTTGAGATGTTTGTAATTTGTTTTTTAGGGCCTTTGAGGTGCTTTGGTACGATGAGGTGCAAGCATAGTCGTAGTACCCTTGAATGAGTGCTCCTGCCAGAGTCTTCAGGGTATTCTTGTTTACCAGAGAGGAGATCCGGTACAAGAATCGAGTTCGTTGGTTGACTTTTTTTTATTACATTGGATGCCATTTTGTCACAGGAAAGATTAGCCTCTAGGATGGAACCCAGGTAGGTAATTTCATCTTTCCTTGTGACAATATTGTCACCCACTGTAACTGAGAAGCCGTCGGTCTTGCTGAGTTTGTTATTTGAACCGAAGAGAATGGACTCTGTGTTGACGATACGATACATTCGGGCGTCACAGCAGGAGGGAGAGGAGGGGAGTACTGCCTGGTATGTGCAGGGTAATAGTAGACATACATAAATATAGGCTATAAAAAAAAGACAAGAAAAAAAGAAACCGTGTAAACAATATAATGAACTCTGAATATAAAAATAGGAGAACAATAAAAAGTGTAAACAAAGGTGCAGCTGAGTGTCTGACTGTCTGTATGCCCTGTCAGTTATATTATACGTTAAAATATAGGCAATAAAGAATTTAAATCTGAATATATATATATATATATATATATATATATATATATTATATACTATCAGTATGAGTAAAAGTAAACCGCATATGCAAGGTGCAGTATACACAAGGTATCCTAACTGCTATGCAGGTGTTGGTGGTTAAGAGTCAGACACTCATATAGTGGTCAGACATTCCTAATAGCTCTCGAGTTCTGCAGCCGTTAGTTCTCCAGCTGCAGTGCTGGCAGCAGTTGGCACCAGCACTTTTGCTTGTTGTGAGTTTTCAGATTTTTCTGATAATAACCTATTTGCAAATAGGCAGATCATTGTGGGTGTTTGTGTGTCTTACAGAGGGTGGTTGTGATCGAGGACATCATGCGCTACAAGGTCATGTTGGAATTGCCAGAACAGACCAAGGACAATCTGCTGCACGCCTTGTCAGAGCTAAACAAGAAGATACCATCGAGGGAGGTGCTGAAGTCAACAAAAATAGGTAAATAGCTAAAGCTGGGGCTGATCAGTTGATGATGGGAGTCATCTTCCCATTTTTTGAACACTTTGGAATGGCCCGCCCCGACTTACACAATAACTAGACTCACACAAGTTGGTCTTGAGCAAAGCAAGTTCATTATGGTAGTTATTGGTATAGTACGGTTCCCACTCGTCCTGGAAAACCTGGAAACCTGGGTAGGCGGGGTGGGGGAAACTACAACTGTACAAGCAAAACTGTACATTGGAATATCGACGAAACCTTACTTGGTCCCAAGAAAAGGGTCTTGTGTATTATTGGGTTAGGACATTTACTGTACATTTACAGGGACCAGTTTCGAATTGCAGTCTCCCGTAGGTGCTCTTTGAGAGTGGTTTTGAAAGTGGGTAGTGATTCACATTCCTTTACAGTTTTGGGTAGGGCGTTCCACATTGATGTGGCATAATTGCGAAACGTGTTTAGTCCCTTGTTTGAGCCGAATCTGGGTTTAACATGATTTGTGGAGCTCCCTCTGGTGTTGTGGTCATGGTATTCACTGACCTTTGGGAAGTATTTTGACATGTACATGAGTATCTTAGTCGTGTAGTGTATCTTGTAGACCAGGCCCATTGCAAGTCGCTGTACTCTGTTGTCTACTCTAAGCCATCCTAGGTAGTCAAAGTGGGCAGGGGTGAGGTGGGTTCTAGGAGTAAGGTCAAGTAAAGTCTGACCAGGTTGTTTTGTTTTTAGCGCCTTTGAGGTGCTTTGGTACCATGAGGTGCAACCATAGTCGTTAAGGGTTAAGGCTTTTGTAGGATTATAGCAGTGCTGCCAAATTTGGGGCCTTTGGTCCGCCATGGCATTTGACCAGCACATGCTTATTCTTATTTTTTTAAAGTGCTGTAAAATCCTAACCGTAATAATGACTACGAAGCTAACATTTTGTGCAGATAAAAAGTACATAATGACTTTTACGGCAATGTACAGCACAATGCTACTTCCCTATTAAATCACATACATATGAGTGAGTGATGAATTTAAATGTGTCAATACTAGGCCTACCAGTAAATTATATGACCGTTTGTAAGCAAGTGCTATCCTGGATTGTTGAGAAAAAATCCTGGAAAATGACTTCTCAAAAAGAGTGGGAACCCAACCCTGTAATGGCAGACATGTTATGCGTCGCTGCCCACTCTAACTCCTGGAAACTCAATATAATTTGATCAGATGGCGGCAGAGTGCACATCCATCATGGTAACTGCTAGGCCTGTGTGGCCTGTGAAGAGATAAGGATTACAAGTCTGGGTGGACCTACACTGCATGTCGAAATGATCATCCGTAATGCTAACTTGTAGGAAGGAGCCATGCTGTCACACCATGTTCTTCTATTGCATGTAGGACCTCTTATTGAATAAACAAAAATATAAGTCTTTAAAACTTGAGTTTAAAACCTTGATCTCCAACCTTTGTCAATCAAGTTTGTCAAACATGTTTTAATTTATTTGTTATCCTTGCTTTTTGCCTCATCTTGTTTAGGGATGCACCAATCCGATATTGATATTGGATATCGGGCCCGATATGACTAAAATAGCTGGATAAAAAAATAAATAATAATAATTATATATATATATCGGAATTTATTTATTTTTAAAATAAAATAATAAATAACAATTCAGTACATTTATATCTATGTGTTAATTTGTTACATTTTGTTTCACTAATTTAGGAAAGTAATGTTTTAAGTTAAGCCTGATGTTGCCTTGCACAAAAGACTGATCCCAGTCTCTTCCACACAGTGAGGCATTCAGTTTATTAATTGAACAATGAGTATCGGATCGGTACTCGGTATCGGCCGATACCCAAAGCCCAGGTATCGGTATCGGGACTGAAAAAGTCAGATCGGTGCATCCCTAATCTTGTTGTCTTATTGTTATAATTTTATATGTTGTGTGATTTTATGTGCTTTTTCTTTTTGCTTATTTCTGTATGTACAGTACACTCAACATGACTGTAAATGAGGGAAACCTCAGTTGCCTTTCGAGTTTAAATAATGGTTTGAAATGAAATAAAATAAGATTTAGTTCAATAAGTTTAACGTTTTCCCTTCTTAAGGTCACATTGTCAACAAGATGCGAAAGCATGCAGACCCTGAGGTGAGTTCGTTGGCAGCACAAGTTTACACTCAGTGGAGGACCTTCATCGAAGAGAATTCCAACAAGCCGTCTATAGAAGTACGCTCTGACAAACAGTCTGAAGGGCTCAGGAGCAACGCACGGAGACTTATGGCCGAAGCTCTGGAAGTAAAGGTGTGTCGTCTCCTCTTATTGCAATCCGTTTCAATGTAGAATACAAATGTATTTCAAGGTCACAGCTAACTTTGATGGGACCTCCTATTTACCTCAGCCATTATCAGCCAATTTCCTATTTACCTCAGCTATGATTGGTCAATTTCCTATTCACCTCCACGATGATTGGTCAATTTCCTATTTACTTCAGCTATGATTGGAGATTGGTACATTTCCTACTGCATGACTTTGTTGTTATAACTTTGGCACCTGTCTCTACATACCTGCACATAATCCTTTCTACATATCTGTAGATACTATATCTGTACATACCCATTACCTACACTTCCTAGTTACGCTGCTGGCCAGTATGACATACTACCATAATTGTCTTTATACCTGTATCACTGTACATAATAATACTAAAACTCTGTACATATATCTGATTAGCACTATTACTCAGTAGTACCGATTTTTACATTCTATACCCAGTTTAATCACCTGTACATTGTATATTACTATTGCACATTACTGTTACATTTGCACTCTGGTTGGATGCCAAACTTGTTTTTGTTGTGTTGTACTTGTGCTTTATAATGACAATACATTTGAATCTAATCTAATGTAATTGAATGAGAGACATTGCGATGAACAGTCACATGGCCTTGTAAAAACCCATGGAGTGCCAGCTGGTAAAATACTTAATAGCCATCAATTGTAACTTGAACTCTTTATCTTTCCTGGTTAGTTGATTGATTGGAGCGTTACCCTAGAGACCCTGCTGCCAGTTATCAGACCATCTCTAGATATTGGTACAAAATAATGGATATCATTCTGTTTGCATTGATGCAAACAATCCTGTCTGTCGGCAGGATATTTGATGGGACTTTTGAACTGAATAATATTAACACTATGATCGCCGTGGACGAGTTTACACGTCATTCCTAGCCATGCTCATTCTGCCGAAGACGCCGTAACTCGTCTTTGATGTCAATATTTCAAAAATCTGTCATCGAAATCATATTTCCTTTCCGGGGCCCTGATATGTACTGGTGAGCTCCACTCAACTGTCTAACGGTTCGAGAGCGCCATCTGGTGGCCGATCGGCAGATCGGCCAAGAGGGAGGGGCGCGCCAAACAGGAAGTGCCCATCCATATGTGCTCCGGGCATTCGCGATCGGTAGCCGGACTCCATCTCAACACACTGGATGATCAATCGCTCGCCCTAACTCAATAAACAACGTTATTTGGACGTATATAGTATTATACAACCTGGAAATGGTTCATCAGGATCAACATCCCATAATCGAAAACGGTCTACTCCACGCTGATCGTCCAACGGCGCGAGGAACATACGGTAAGATTCAGCGTTATTTTCTAACTTATTCCATATAAACTGCTATGATGAACATATGACCCACTCTGGATGAATCATCTAACGCTGCCCACGGAATTATAAACGATCCCCCGCCCATCCGGTCATCATCAGATCATACGTAGATCATTCTAGAAGTACGTCCAGTTGAGATTTTTCATCTCGCGCAGATCGCTACCAAACTGTATTTCATCATCAATATAATGCATTTAGGGCTATAAATCACGTTCTGAAGAAAGCTGCAGAAAACGATAAAAACATACTTATACTTTAGACCATATTTTAGTATGAATATGGGAATGAAAAAGTTTAACGTTGCTACACCCTGAACAATACATATAGGACATTGAATGGGCCATAATAATGGCAATGTAGCAATAGAATTTAAAAAGTTATAGCCCTGCAAAGAAGGGGAACTTCTCCATAGACAAATAGAGCTGGCGAGGGATGGTAAATTATGAATTTAACCCATGGCGATTATAGTGTTAAGTGTATGTAAATGTAGAGTAATCATAAAAAAAAAAAGAATACATCCACAGAACTTTTAGAAAGGTGTGGAATAAAAGTATTACTCCCCTCATTAAATTTTTTTTGGTGGGTCCAAAATGAATACTGTTGTTTACATGTTGCATGCGTGTATCCCGTCCCTACTTCCAATTTCCCCATGTGGAATGCACCCGATTGGATAAATGACTTGCTGGTGCTCTAGTGCAACTTCTAGTGGCCGAATGCTATCTATAGCACCTTTTTAAAACCAGGTCCAAATATGTGCAGGTGGTCTATTTGTGCAGCCAGTCAAACACTGGATAGTCAACCACTGGTAGTCGTGTAATGAATGTGTGAACTACCGGCGTGCTAATTCTATTAGCTGATCTGACCTACAGGTGGACTGTGGCCTCATTGACAACATCGAGAGAGAGGTGTTCCACTTGAGCTCCCGGCTGGTCAGCACCTCGTACAGGCGGACGGTGAGGGCACTGGTCTTTGCCTTCAAACACAAGCCGGAGATCAGAACACAAGTGAAGGACCACAAGATTTCAGTCAACCAGCTGGTTTCCGACTACTATAAGAAATAACCAGAGGACTGAATGAAAAGGACTCCCAATACCAGAGACAAGAGACCTTAAGCAGCATGCTATTCATGCTTTTTTTTTTTTTTTTTTTTAAATTTTTTGTTCCACACAGGGAGCCTTTTATGACTGTATTGGTGTATATAATTATTAATTGTCAAGAATAGTATGTCATTAATCGTCAGGAATGGGAGTAATTGTACCATTCCCTTTTACTGAAATCAAAGGATGAGAATTCCTTATTTTAACAATTTTTTTATAGTGCAATCATGAAAGTTTTCTTACAAAAATATAGATGAGACAGTTTCACTGTGCAAAAGTCAGTGTGTCCCCCCCCCCCCCCCCCCCGGTTTGTAGAATGTCAAGACAGGGGTGTCATTTCTAAAGAAGCACCAGCCATATAATCGCTATCAACATGAGAATGACGGCCAAAACACAGATGCTGATGAAGACAATGTCGCTGGGGTCGTGAGGCTCCGCGTGCTTCACGGTGCCGGTGCCGGTGCTGCTGGCGCTCTCCGCCTGGCGGGCGAGCTCGTTGAGCCTCTGCCGCTCCTCTGTCGATACAATGCCCACGGTCGCCACCTTCCGCTGGGCGTCGCACTGCACCTCGTACTCCTGCACGAACTGCTGCTTTCCGTCGGAGAAGTCGATGTAGAGGGTGTTCACCAGCATGGTGATGTTGCGACGTTTCTGTAAGAGGGTCACACAGGGGACACTGTGTTAGTGGAAGCGGCGTACGCAAACGAATTCTTTTTTTTGTATCCACTTTTTCTCCTATTTTTCTTGTATTTTCCTCCCATCCCAATTTAGTCGTTATGCCAATTCCCCCCTCCCCTTCCTGGTCGTTGCGTGCATTTGCCCCCTAGGGAGTCCTGAAGTCTGATTGATTGATTGATTGAAAAGTTTATTAACAGATTGCAGAATGGGTACAGTACAGTACAGCTCAATACATACAATTGTTAAGGGGATGCAGACCAGAGAAAGACTTTCGTCTTGTTTACATCAGGGTCCCCCATTTTCAATTCATCATAACATATATGACATACATGACATACAGATAGACAGTACTGCTACATCTATACATTTATGACATATCAGATTTGCAAATACAGTACTGTTTGTGATACAAAAAGTGTCCAGAAAAAGAGTGTATATACATTTGACGTAGAAACTGTACATTGGAGGAGGTTGGGTGGGTGGGGTGGGGTTGGTGGGTGGGGGCTGTACATTGGAGGGGGACGGACACACTGTACTCTGTACATTGGAATACTGACAAAGCCATACTTGGTAATTTACTGTACAACTGGGTTAAGACATTTGTAGGGGCCAGTTTCGAATTGCAGTCTCCCGTAGGTGTTCGTTGAGAGTGTTTTTGAAAGTGGGTAGTGTCTATCATAGTCTATCACATGCTTCCTCCGATACATAGGAGACAGCCAGCAGCCTCTTTTTACCTGGCAGCGAGGACTCTCATTGGGTGAGTGTAACGCGTGGGAGGGCACACTACCTCACCCAGATCCCTTCCTTGCTGTGCAGGCGCCCCTGACCGACCTGTAGGAGTCGCTGTTTACAACGACCAGATTACCACCCACCGGCTTCCCTCCCGCTGACACTGCCAATTGTGTCAGTATGACGACCGGCCAAGCCTGGCTGTCGGGGGAGATTAAATAATATTAAATATATGAAATGTATTCAAGTTGTCGTCTTTTGCGGGGCTATCGAGAGCTTGGTGCGTCTGGCGAGAGCTTGTATGGAACATGCGAGAATTAAAATTGGCAGCTTCCAGTTCAGTGTCGCTATGTGTTTTTATTTTTGCTAGCATGGTTGTGAAATTGGTATAAAATTTGTGCTTTCAAAAAGGTCTTAAAGTCTTAAATTGAACTCGTTGAAACCTGCAGATACCCCGATAATATCTGCCTTACAACATGACAAATGGAAAAGGACATTAGTTTGGCAGTAAACTGGCATGAGGCCACATTCTGTCAACAAGAGGTAAGGAGGAACATCAGTGTCTAGTCACCTGGCCAGCGGTGCCACAGTTGACGAAACGAGCTTGTATCTTGTATGACGTGGCCGTCAACTTTGCAGCACAGGACGGATTCCCCAAGTAGATGCTCTCGCGGTCCAGCTGGGGCAACGACTGCAGGGATATCTGGATGGAAAACTCTGTTCTTGTGCAGCTAATGTTCACCGGTACCACTTGGAATTGAAAAAAAGAGAGTTCACCGGTAAACCTCAAGAGGATGGAGTAGAGGGAAGATGGGCGTTGCAATTCTATTTCCCGTTAAAACAAAACGGCTCCACCATGGGACAAACTCACCTCCGACATAGGAAGCAGAAAAGCCATGATGAGCCTCATTTCTGTCGGTGCTGAGGACAACCAGCAGCTTGTTGCCCTTGGAGATGAGTGGGGGGGGTTGTTCCCTGCCACACCAGCGCCCCAGCAGGCTGTCCGTCTGGCTGTCCCCGTCGTACACCGCGACCGAGTCGTAGTCGCACTCGTCCGACAGACTGTTCCGATCCTCCAGCTCCATCACTGGGAAGTAGAGTTTGATCCGGTACCCGGTTGCCAGAGTGATGGTCCAGTGGCAGTTGATGTTGTTGGGGTAGATTTCGGGGTAGTGTGGGCTGCTGAAGTTGCCACTGACGGCGGAGAGGAACTGCTGGCACTCTCCTGTCAGAGAACGGTTCGTCAGAGGAGACGTGTTGTCGAATAGTGTTTGAAAATAATTTGTGGCGTTTGTCTGAACCTGCTTGGAGAACCGGATGGGTGGGGTTTGGGTGAATCGGTACGATTTGGAGAGTAAAGAAAAAATGGGTAGTAGCAGGCGTGTAGATAACATTTCTGATTTAAGGTTCTGTTGTTTTGGGGTCAAAATGGACAAGACAGAGGGTCCAAGGCACTCTTCCATTAGTTCAGTTGAAAGTCCTTGAATACATTGGTTTGTTCAATGAACAATTATAATGATTACAAACTCCAGTGCTTGATCATAGTGTTTGGTCATAGTCCCTGATGAAAGCCAGGACACCTTAGTTTTATTGTACTAATATGTAATAATGTGTATGTGACAAATAAACCCCAATCCCGAATTTCCCGAAGCTGATCAATAAAGGAATATCTTATCTTAACCTTACCTTGATTTTTGTGCAGTTTTCTATACAAAGGTTTTAATTTGAATCATCCGTTGAACAAGACTATGTAGAAAGGCTTTAAACTGGATTAATGAAGAGTGCCTTGAACTTGTTTTCTCGTCACAATTCGTATAATGTTTGCTGAGTTATCTGTTACAGGAAACACTTTCTGGCACTCAGTTTTAGGGTGGCACAATTTCAACAATTAGGATTTTAACTTGAAATGAATGACTAATGACTATTGTGTTATTGTATTGGAGTTCTCTTTTACATGTGAGAATCCACGGTGCGTCAAGAGGGTTGTAATTCTGTTGAATTCCCATTAGACGGGATGCTGCAAAGTCTGTCTAAAGAGTTCACTCTGCCGTCCATCTTGATAAAGTGGACTAACGAGACCAGCATCTAGTCTTATGTGGCAAACCCCACCCGTTTGGTTCTCCAAGCTGCTTACAACAAACTAAGAATCCTTTGTGAATTCAGTTTGACCCACCAGGTCCGGTACAGATGAGTTAACGTTATCTGTGATAACATCATATCCCTGCTGTCCTTTTAAAGTGAACTTCTAACCTGAGTAGTAGTACGCCTTGAACCCCCGTCCCCCAATGTTGAAGTCGGACTTGAAGACCACCAGGAGCTCGTTGGAGGTGGACATGGTGTTGGGGGGCTTCTCTACCCCACAGTAGTTGCCCAGGTGTTGGTGAGTGACCGTGGGGCCGTCGAAGAGAGCCACGAAGTCAAAGTTACATCCCTCGTTGTTCTCCAGCTGGAAGTCCAGGAAGACCAGGCTGACCACGCTGCTGTTGGAGACGTGGATGGTCCAGGAGCAGTCTGCGTTGTTGCTGTACTCGTGAGGGTAGCCTGGACTGGAGATGATGCCCGACAGGCCAGTTAGGACCCCACCACACATGTCTAGAAAGAGTAGAGAGAAGGATCATGCTTTGAATGTTTGAATATGTGTTTTTATCTGGTGTGTCCCGTCCATCTTTTGTCTTAACAGCACAGGAAATGTGATATTAAGCACAGTTGAACATAAAAGGACGTTGCTGCATCATCTGAATTAACCAAAGGTTACTAATACACCATGTAGTTAGATGAGGGAACTATCTCATAGCCCGCTCTTTTCTTGATCCTCCAATCACAACTGTCCATAGGTGGCCTTAGCTATGTTTCACCCGTTTCAACTGAAATGGGAATTGACAAAGCAAAGACACCCTGGATTGATAAAGCAAATGTGCACACTATGCCAATGTGGATAACTGATGCGCGGTGGAAACACTTGAAAAGGTGCATCACCAACACAGAAAGATGTTTACTGACAAAAAGACTGCCTATGTGACTGGCCAATCACAAAAGGTTTGTCGAGGGAAGCCCGACAGTTGTGATTGGGGGGGGGGGTCATGAAAAGAGGGCAGGTTTCGAGATAGGTCAATTGACCCTTAAGCTATGGGTGGCTCCATTTTTTCTTTTTAACAACGAGAGCTCACCTTTCCTGTAGCCAACAGTGAATCCCCTGTGGGCCACATGGCGGTCTGAGTGGAAGATGATGGACATGACGTTCCAGGAGGAGGTGAACTGAGGCGGGGTGACGTCGCCACAGAACTTCCCGAGGAGGTTCCCCTCGTCCTCGGACACGCCGTTGTAGATCTTGATGTAGTCATAAGCACAGCTGGCGTGGTACTCCAGTTCAAAGTGGTGGAAGGTGAGGAGGACCGAGGAGCCCTCGGCCACCACGATGAGCCAGGTACACTCTGTGTTGTAGGGGTACACCCCCGGGAAGTTGGGACTGCTTATATTGCCGGAGGAAGCCGAGCGGATTCCACCACATTTGACACCTCAAAGGTTTTAAAATAAAGACAAATCATTCTTGTGAAACATATACAGTAATTCTACTATTGTTTGAAAATAGATAACTTTCTTTCATCTGTGTATCATCTGATGTGATAATTCTACTACGGTTTGGACCATGTATACCATCATCACTATTACTACTGTCTGATTGGATCCTGCTACTCACTACTATTCACTACTACTGTTATCACTATCATCATTATTACTTGCACTTTGTTCTATGTTATTATATTATTATTACAACACATTATACCTGTACCCTACCCTCTCCACCTCCTCGTGCTGCTATGACACCTTAATTTCCCCAAGGGGATTAATAAAGGAACACTTGACTTGACAGGACCTTAGTTATGGTTTCCCGCATATGTATTGTATTCCGTATCAACTTGATGGGGGTTAGGCAATGTAATAAAAGTCGACTAACGCGATGTACACGGTACCGGAGATAAATCATTCCAAGTTTAACAAACAGCAACTCACCTTTTTTAGAGTTAGCCTTGCCAACAAGTACAACCAATAGTATGGGGGACCCTGATGTCTGGTCTGCATCCCCTTAACAATTGTGTGTATTGAGCTGTACTGTATTGTACCCATTCTGCAATCTGTTAATAAAGTTATCAATCAATCAATCAATCAATCAATCAATCAACTCACCTTTTTTAGAGTTAGCCTTGCCAACAAGTACAACCAATAGTAAATGCAAGAGCACGGCTGTCCTTACACCCATGCTGCTGTTGTTGATTCCGCTTTTGTCATGCCTCAGTCACACCGGAGAAAGACTGCGACTTACAGCCTCGGGGCGTCAGCAACTCAGCACAGGTGCCGGTTAGGTGTAACAGAATGTTGAGAAATAGATCCACGGCTTGGATGGGGAACCTGATACAGCCGGGCCTACCCTTTGCCTCCTTCGCTAAATTTTAATGACCGATATCGAATGAGCGCAAGTGGCTTGTCAGGACACTGTTTGGAGAGATGGCATACATTTTTCATGAGAGTAGCATACTGGACACCAGCTGCCTGCCGTTGATGAAAAAGGGGGGGGGGGGCATGGGGAGAGACAGGAGGATGATCACATTTTGTCACTAATATAAATGGCTTCATTAGAGAGATGTGAGGGAGAAAACGACCCAGATCTGTCGGTGTCGTGGGACAGAGGACGCTGAGTAGGTTGCACTATGCTTTCGTATTAACCTTAGGGAACTCGAGTAAAAGTACAGAGATATCGGCATCTTAAAGGGGAAATGCCACCCGTTTAAGGAATTCACATGCTATTCCTGTTCATGTGACCCAGGACAGTCGATATTTGTGAACATGCCCTCGAATTTGGAATGTCACTTGGATTTGATTGCTTGATTGATTGAACTTGGATGTTAAATGTGGCTGCTCTACTGATTTTGTGCAATATTCTTACACCCATATGAGGTTTAAATTCTGGTTCAGACCTATTTGCAATACTAGACTATAAAACAGAGTTTGGTGTGAGAACTTGAACACAAATTAAAAGGTTCTCTTTCAGATTATTTAGCTTTAGGACAGAGTGGTACATGTTAAAGCTAGAATCTGTAATGTCATCAAACAGTGACCTTTAGGCAAAAGATGACAATTTGATTTGTTTACAGTTTTTGTCTGCTGTATGGATTGGATTTCAGTGGGCATAGGGGAGGGGCTGCTACTGATGGCCACACCTCAGGCTCTACCAAGAGACGTCAGAAAGGTCTGGATAAATTCACAGTATAATAAGTTACTAAACTCTACAAACTAACCGAAACAAAAAAGTAAACTAATCAAAATAGTACCAAGTGGGGCTCTATTGCCTAGAGGTTGCCGTTTGACAGCATTACAGATTATACCTTTAACAAATATTGACTGAACCTTCCTGGGGCACAGGGATGATATTCTTAAATGGTTGGCTTTGCTCTTTAAAGCAGGTGAGTCTGTGTATTGAAGCAGCGGTACATAGACACGCTTTCAAAAGCCAATGACTGGACCCTCCCCTGGGGCTTCACCGGCTGCACACCTTAAAGGAAATACGTCAAGGTATTGAGGAAAAGACAATAAAGCAGATTGCAGATGGTAAAACTATAAAGCTCCATCTTTGCCCGCCGCATGTCCTCTGTCCATTTTATAAGTACTTGGCAGCTTTCCACAAGTCAAAGCTTGCAGTGTGAATGTAGCTTAAAGGATGTCAGATGGTGCTGAAGTAGTCCTGTATTAGCAGCACATTTAGCTTGTGTTATCAGAACGCTGCAGAGGTTTCATTCACATCGCAAGCCTTAGTGCTCAATTCTGATTTATTGCTCAGAGCTTGACACTAAATGTATTTAAGGCTATGGTGAAGCCTATTGTAACCACGTTTTCTGTGTGCAAATGTTTTATTTGACCATTTTGTAATGTTACTTTTATCTGTAATGTCTATGTGTGTATCTTGAAACTTTGTGGTGCTATTTCTTGGCCAGGTCTCCCTTGTAAACAAGATCCTGGATCTCAATTGGGACAAACCTGATTAAATAAAGGCAAAATAAATAAATAAAATTTGTATTTGTTTCTGTTCACATATTTTTTATTTATATATATTTTTTCAAATGTGGCCAATGTCAGATTCCAGTGTGAACTGGTCACGCTCCTGAACTGATCATATGAATATGAGAGATGTAAAGGTCGTATGACTGTTCCGACTGAGGTCACATTGCAAAAGATTCAGACCTGTATCTGATTTAGGACAACATATGAAAGTGGCACTGATCGGAATTGAAAAGATCAGATTCCATGCGATTTGTGCTGCTCACACTCGTGAAATAATTAGATCACATGAGTTAAAAAGAAAATGTAGGCCACTGTCGCTTGTAGTGTGAACGTAGCCTAAATGATGTCTGTGCTGAAGTAGTATTAGAAACACTTTTTTATTTTTTTTATTTAAATTTTGTACTTCTGGCAACGCGTTTACTGTAGCTTGTTATCAGAATCCTGCCGAGGTTGTCGTTTAACATAAGTGCGAGTCATTATGCTGCGACTTCCTCTTCCACTTGGCAGTCATTGACCTAGGAAGACTTGTGTACACAAGACAATGGAACAGACTAACATTTTTATTTAACCTTTATTTAAGCAGAAAAGCCTCATTGAGATTATAAGTATCTTAGTCAAGACAGAGGAAATGTACACAGTACACATCCAAAACCATTCGTGCAGGATACAATACATACAACTATTATGCTCCATGGTGAATAGAACGCACAATGTTATGACCTAAACAGGTCTTCGTCAGGTGTGTGCGGATATCTTTCTTTAATGCAACACAGACAGCGGCACATTTTCGAGAATAAATAAAGGTTTGATTTAACAGGGTCACAGACGAGACGATATTGAACAATTACAGACAATAACATTTACGGATCACAATGTTGAAATATAAAAATCAGTCACAAAACATTTTGTCCAGAGTTTAGAGGCAATCAGTTCACTCAAAACAACGGCAGCCAGATGTACTTCATTTGAACCCTTTCACTACCACACTACATAAGGTTAACCTTTCACTACCACACTACAGACTAGTGTGGTTGGGAAAGGGTTAACCCTTTGTCGTGTGGCAGTGAAAGGGGTTAACCAGTGTTTCCCACAGGATTTTCAGAGACTATGGGGGGTGAACCTCTGACCCTCTAGGGGGGTCCGGGGGCATGCCCCCCCCTGAACTTTTCTTTTTTTTGGTACATTTTAAAGTTAAATGCATCAATCTGGTGCACTTTGAGAGCAAAATAAAGAGGCTAGATCTATGATGAACTTTGTGCTCAAAACACAAAATCGACTAGACTAGTGCTTCCCAATCCTCTCCTCGAAGCACTCCAGCCGTTCAATGTATTTGTTAAATTCCACCACCAGCACACCTGATTCAACTTAACTAGCCCTTTATTAGTTGAATCAGGTGTGCTGGTGGTGGAATTTAACAAATACATGGAACGGCTGGGGTGTCTCGAGGAGAGGTTTGGGAACCACTGGTCACTAGAGCATACATTTGAGCCATCAAAGAAATTAAGCAAAAGTGGTTACCTGTGTTGAACTGGTTTATTTTTTTAGAAAAAAAATAATATAGACGGATTACTATTATGACTACTACCACTGCCAATACTACTGATACATCCCTATTGGCAAACTTTATATTAAAAAAAATGGTAATTTTTTTTTTTTTTTTATATGTAACCTTTTTTTTGGTTCATTATACAACTGTGGCGGGACTAATTAGAGTGTGGCGGGCCGATTTTTTTTTTTATTTCTTAAGCTTAGCATTGTATTTTATTCGTATAACTTTTTTATCATGTATATTCTATTTTATTATCTATTCTATTTTATTATTTGTATTTTTGCACAATCGAGGCGGGCATGGCCACCTTCATTTCACTACATGTCTCATGTATGTATGTGACAAATAAAACTCTTGTATCTTGAACTGCTAAAACCAAAGACCGTTGACAGTCTGGAATGATTGTGCATATTGTATTGTGTGTGATGATGACTGATTGATTGAAAACTTTATTAACAGATTGCAGAATGGGTACAATACAGTACGGCTCAATACACACACTTGTTAAGGGGATGCAGACCAGAGAAAGACTTTCGTCTTGTTTACATCAGGGTCCCCCATTGTCCTACAAGATATACAAATATACAATAAAAAGACTGAATAAAACTACTACTACTACTACTACTACTTCTGGTCTCCAGTTCATTCAGAATGGATCTAAATAAACCCAACCAGTTCCATACAATTTTAATCCTTCTGCAATAGATTCCAAGTAGAGGAAGCCAGCTGAGCTTACATAAAAGCTATTTATTGACCAAAAGCATTTCCCCCCAGTTCAGTATGGGCTTTAGGGACTGATGGCAATAAATCCTGGAAATGCAGACAGTAACCACCAACTGTTTTGTGAATGATATAGGTGCATAGGTAGGATGGAAATGAACCAAGACCAAGAGCCACCAGTGATTAAGTCTGTGGGTGGACAGAGAAGGCCATCCAAGCCTGTTTGATAAATGAAGGTGTAGCAAGGCAGAGGACTACACCACCCTAGGTTTATTCCAAGAACTTAAGGAGCTCTGAATTCGATTTACTCTAAAAAGAGGAGGTTATCTTATAGGTCTCCGAGTGTGCAAACAGCAGACACCAGGAAGTCAAAGTTGCCATTTTATTTTCATACAGTATATCCAGAGTGTCATGTTTATTTTAGTAGTACATGTTAAAACAATTAAAACATCTAAAACACTATCAAATGAGACAGAGGATTTAGATACATTGTTGGTCCAGCACAGGAGGGAACTACAAAAACCTAGGGGTCCGCAAAGACAACTTCAAACTAGAAATGGTAACAACCGATGAGGTACTAAATTGAGCGCCCTCCAACCTAACAAGGCCACTGGCCATGACAACATCCCCTCCAAATTCCTCAGAGACTCAGCAGCCGCCATCACCCCAGTCATCACACACATAATAAACCTCTCCATAAAACAGGGACACGTCCCCAAGGACTTCAAAATTGCGAGAGTGACCCCTCTGCACAAAAAGGGCAGCAAATTAGACCCAGGCAACTACCGCCCTGTTTCTATTCTTACCTCCATCTCGAAAGTCATGGAGAGAATAATCTACGAACAGGTCGAAAAGTACCTGGCGGAAAAAAATCGAATCTACGAATTCCAATCTGGCTTCAGAACGTCCCACTCCACTGACACATGCCTTCTCTATTTGAACGACCACATCAAACAAGAGGTGGACGCGGGCAAATACTGCGGCATGGTCATGCTGGACCTACAAAAGGCCTTCGACACTGTCAATCACTCCATTCTGATTGACAAGCTAAAAGCAATTGGTTTTGATAGTTTATCAGTGAGCTGGATGCAATCCTACCTGGAGGGGAGAGAACATATGGTGGAGGTAAACGGTACTCTACCCCCCCCCCCTCACAGTGAGCTGTGGTGTTCCACAAGGAAGCATACCAGGACCGCTACTGTTCCTAATTTATGCAAATGACATGTCGTCAGCCTGTGACTGCAACTTGTTCCTGTTTGCGGACGACTCAGCCCTGCTGGTCTCTGAC